>NC_092731.1:36849640-36987140 GCF_047496885.1 Scyliorhinus torazame
TGACAGTGCAGCACTCCCTCAGTACTGACCCTCTGACAGTGCGGCAATCCCTCAGTACTGACCCTCTGACAGTGCAGCACTCGCTCAGTACTGACCCACTGACAGTGCAATACTCCCTCAGTACTGATCCTCTGACAGTGCAGCACTCCCTCAGTACTGATCCTCTGACAGTGCAGCACTCCCTCAGTACTGGCCCTCTGACAGTGCAGCACTCCCTCAGTACTGACCCTCTGACAGTGCAGCACTCCCTCAGTACTGACCCTCTGACAGTGCAGCACTCCCTCAGTACTGACCCTCTGACAGTGCAGCACTCGCTCAGTACTGACCCACTGACAGTGCGGCACTCCCTCAGTACTGACCCTCTGACAGTGCGGCACTCCCTCAGTACTGACCCTCTGACAGTGCGGCACTCCCTCAGTACTGACCCTCTGACAGTGCGGACTTCCTCAGTACTGACCCTCTGACTGTGCAGCACTCCCTCAGTACTGACCCTCTGACAGTGCAGTACTCCCTCAGTACTGACCCTCTGACAGTGCAGCGCTTCCTCAGTACTGACCCTCTGACAGTGCGGACTTCCTCAGTACTGACCCTCTGACTGTGCAGCACTCCCTCAGTACTGACCCTCTCACAGTGGGGCACTCCCTCAGTACTGACCCCCTGACAGTGCAGCACTCCCTCAGTACTGACCCTCTGACAGTGCAGCACTCCCTCGGTACTGACTCTCTGACAGTGCAGCACTCCCTCAGTACTGACCCTCTCTCAGTGCGGCACTCCCTCAGTACTGACCCCTTGACAGTGTAGCACTACCTCAGTACTGACCCTCCGACAGTGCAGCACTCCTTCAGTACTGACCCTCCGACAGTGCGGCACTCTCTCAGTACTGTCCCTCTGACAGTGCAGCACCCCCTCAGTACTGACTCTCTGACAGTGCAGCACCCCCTCAGTACTGACTCTCTGACAGTGTGGCACTCCCTCAGTACTGACCCTCTGACAGTGCGGCACTCCTTCAGTACTGACCCTCTGACAGTGCAATACTCCCTCAGTACTGACCCTCTGACAGTGCAGCACTCCCTCAGTACTGACCCTCTCTCAGTGCGGCGTTTTCTCAGTACGGACCCTCTGACAGTGTAGCACACCCTCAGTACTGACCCTCTGACAGTGCATCACTCCTTCAGTACTGACCCTCTGACAGTGCAGCACTCCCTCAGTACTGACCCCCTGACAGTGCAGCACTCCCTCAGTACTGACCCCCTGACAGTGCGGCGCTCCCTCAGTACTGACCCTCTGACAGTGCAGCACTCCCTCAGTACTGACCCTCTGATAGTGCAGCACTCCCTCAGTACTGACTCTCTGACAGTGCAGCACTCCCTCAGTACTGACCCTCTGACAGTGCAGCACTCCCTCAGTACTGACCCTCTGACAGTGCAGCACTCCCTCAGTACTGACTCTCTGACAATGCGGCACTCCCTCAGTACTGACCGTCTGACAGTGTAGCACTCCCTCTGTACTGACCCTCTGACAGTGCAGCACTCCCTCAGTACTGACCCTCTGACAGTGCGGCACTCCCTCAGTACTGACCCTCTGACAGTGCGGCACTCCCTCAGTACTGACCCTCTGACAGTGCAGCACTCCCTCAGTACTGACCCTCTGACAGTGCGGACTTCCTCAGTACTGACCCTCTGACTGTGCAGCACTCCCTCAGTACTGACCCTCTCACAGTGGGGCACTCCCTCAGTACTGACCCCCTGACAGTGCAGCACTCCCTCAGTACTGACCCTCTGACAGTGCAGCACTCCCTCGGTACTGACTCTCTGACAGTGCAGCACTCCCTCAGTACTGACCCTCTCTCAGTGCGGCACTCCCTCAGTACTGACCCCTTGACAGTGTAGCACTACCTCAGTACTGACCCTCCGACAGTGCAGCACTCCTTCAGTACTGACCCTCCGACAGTGCGGCACTCTCTCAGTACTGTCCCTCTGACAGTGCAGCACCCCCTCAGTACTGACTCTCTGACAGTGCAGCACCCCCTCAGTACTGACTCTCTGACAGTGTGGCACTCCCTCAGTACTGACCCTCTGACAGTGCGGCACTCCTTCAGTACTGACCCTCTGACAGTGCAATACTCCCTCAGTACTGACCCTCTGACAGTGCAGCACTCCCTCAGTACTGACCCTCTCTCAGTGCGGCGTTCTCTCAGTACGGACCCTCTGACAGTGTAGCACACCCTCAGTACTGACCCTCTGACAGTGCATCACTCCTTCAGTACTGACCCTCTGACAGTGCAGCACTCCCTCAGTACTGACCCCCTGACAGTGCAGCACTCCCTCAGTACTGACCCCCTGACAGTGCGGCGCTCCCTCAGTACTGACCCTCTGACAGTGCAGCACTCCCTCAGTACTGACCCTCTGACAGTGCAGCACTCCCTCAGTACTGACTCTCTGACAGTGCAGCACTCCCTCAGTACTGACCCTCTGACAGTGCAGCACTCCCTCAGTACTGACCCTCTGACAGTGCAGCACTCCCTCAGTACTGACTCTCTGACAATGCGGCACTCCCTCAGTACTGACCGTCTGACAGTGTAGCACTCCCTCTGTACTGACCCTCTGACAGTGCAGCACTCCCTCAGTACTGACCCTCTGACAGTGCGGCACTCCCTCAGTACTGACCCTCTGACAGTGCGGCACTCCCTCAGTACTGACCCTCTGACAGTGCAGCACTCCCTCAGTGCTGACCCTCTGACAGTGCGGCACTCCCTCAGCACTGATTTCTTTCTGCTTTAGTCAATGAGTGGGTTAACGAATCATAGCAGGAGGCGGCATGTGGTGCAGTGGTTAGCACTGGGACTGCGGCGCTGAGGACCCGGGTTCGAATCCCGGCCCCGGGTCACTGCCCGTGTAGATTCTACACATTCTCCCCATGTCTGCGTGGGTTTCGCCCCCACAACCCAAAGATGTGCAGGTTAGGTGGAACGGCCGTGCTAAATTTCCCTGTAATTGGAAAAAATAAACAATTGGGTACACTGAATTTAGTTTTAAAAAAGAATCAGAGCATCCCCACAGTGCAGAAGGAGGCCATTCGGCCCCTCGAGCCACTACCGACGCTTGGGAAGAGCGCCCTCACCCCATCCCCGTAACCCCACCTAACTAAGGGGCAATTTAGCATGGCCAATCCACCTAACCTGCACATTGCTGGACTGTGGGAGGAAACCAGAGCACCCGGAGTAAGTGTCCAGGATCATGTTTGACGTCACTCTGAGGATTGAAGAACCTTCCGATGTCTTGACGTCCTTCAAATTGTGGGCTCTTCCTTATCCCCTTCGCCTCGCAGAGGACTGCCTCACCTCTCAACTCTGGAATTTCCTCCTCAACCCTCTCTCAGCCCCGGTGCATCTCGCTCCTTCTTTTTTGGATGTCCACCTCTTCAGCTGGGGCTGGGTTATCATCCTAACATCGCTCGCTGCGGATTGGCGTCAAATGTTGATTGGCGTCAAATGTTGCCTTCTAATGCCGATGGTCCCTAAATCGTTCGCTCCGATAAAGATCCCCATAAATGAAGGGTGTTGTTGTTGAGTCAGAGGATTGTGCGTCCAAGTCCCATTCCAATATCTCGTGCACGGAATCTAGACTGATTTTGATACTGATTTGATTTATTGTCACATGTACCAAAGTACAGTGAAAAGTATTTTTCTGCGGCCGAGGGAACGTACCCAGTACGTACATAGTAGACAAAAAGAATAATCAACATAGTACATTGACAAATGGTACATCGACAAACAGTGATTGGTTACAGTGCGGAACAAGGGGCCAAACAAGAGCAGCATAGGGCGTCGTGAATAGTGTTCTTACAGGGAACAGATCAGTCTGAGGGGGAGTCGTTGAGGAGTTCAGTAGCTGTGGGGAGGAAGCTGTTCCTATGTCTGGATGTGCAGGTCTTCAGACTTCTGTACCTTCTGCCTGATGGAAGGGTCTGGAAGAAGGCAATGCCTGGGTGGGAGGAGTCTGTGATAATGCTGTCTGCCTTCCTGAGGCAGCGGGAGGTGTAGACAGAATCAATGTGGGGGTGGCAAGCTTGTGTGATGCATTGGGCTGAGTTCACCACACTCTGCAGTTTCTTGCGATCTTGGGCGGAGCAGTTGCCACACCGAGCTGTGATGCAGCCGGATAGGATGCTCGCTATGGCACATCTGTAGAAGTTTGTGAGAGTCGATGCAGACATGCCGAATTTCTGTAGCTTCTGTAGGAAGTAGAGACATTGTTGGGTTTTCTTGACTGTTGCATCAACGTGAGTGGACCAGGACAGACTGTTGGTGATGGCGACCCCCAGGAACTTAAAGCTATCGACCATCTCCACTTCGGAGCCATCAATGATTGCCAGTAGCCAAAAGGCCTGGTCAAAGAGTGAGTGTCTTGAATTGGAAAGTGAGGGAGAGCGGTTTATGCAGGAGGGGTTCTAGAACTTGGGGTCCCAGGCAGCTGTTGGCACCACCAATGTGGCACACCCACTGAATCCCACTGGGCACCTCGTCATTTTCAGATCCCTCCATGGCCTCTCCCCCTGCCTGACCGCCATTTCCTCCAACCCTGCAGCCCTCTCAGATCTCCTCTAATTCTGCCCTCTTCTGTCTTCCCCAATCATAATCGCTCCATCATTGGCAGCCGTGCCTTCAAGCGTCCTGGGACCGAAGCTCTGGAACCCCCTCCTGCCTCAACCGCTCTCCCTCACTTTTCAATTCAAGACACTCACTCTGACCAGGCCTATTGGCTACCGTCGAAACACCTCTCCGCCTCTCTTACCGCTATTAAAACACTCCGTAAGACCTACCACCTTGACCAAGGTTTCGGCCGGCAGTTTGGTCACGAATATCTCCTTATGGACGGCACGGTAGCACAGCGGTTAGCACTGTTGCTTCACAGCGCCAAGGACCCAGGTTCGAATCCCGGCTTGGGTCACTGTCTGCGTGGAGTCTGCACCTTCTCCCCGTGTCTGCGTGGGTTTCCTCCGGGTGCTCCGGTTTCCCCCCCCAAAGTCCAAAGATGTGCTGTTAGGTCATTTGGACATTCTGAATTCTCCCGAACAGGCGCCGGAGTGTGGCGACTAGGGGCTTTTCACATTAACTTCATTGCAGTGTTAATGTAAGCCTACTTGTGACAATAAAGATTTCTATTATTATTATGTGCCTCGTTATCATACTTACATTTATAACATTCACGTGAAGCCCCTTGGGATGTTTCATGACGTCAACAGTTCTGAATAAATATCAGATGTTGTTGTTGGCGTCAGCCTCACAATCCTCTCTAGAAATTATTCCTCCGGCTCTCCATCCCTTTTTTCATATAAATTTAGAGTACCCGATTATTTTTTTCCCAATTAAGGGGCAATTTAGTGTGGCCAATCCACCTACCCGGCACATCTTTGGGTTGTGGGGGTGAGACCCACGCAGACACGGGGAGAATGTGCAAACTCCGCACGGACAGTGATCCAGGGCCGGGATTCGAACCCGGGTCCTCAGCGCCGTGAGGCAGCTGTGCTAACCCACCACGCCGCCGCCGCGCAGCCCAGCTCTCCATCCTTAATCTCTTATTAGGTTGGGTGGATTGGCTGTGCTAAATTGGCCCTTCACGCCCAACGGGGTTACGAGGATAGGGCGGGGGAGTGGGCCTAGATAGGGTGCTCTTTCAGAGGGTCGGTGCAGACTCGATGGGCCGAATGGCCTCCTCCTTCACTGTAGGGATTCTATGATTCTATGTCTTGCGTTTAACCTTACCTCAATGTGCCCTCATTCCAGACCCTCTCAGCCACTGGAAACAATCCGGTTCTATCTGACCCCGCCCCATCCCATTATAACCTCCAACGTTGCTCTGAGCCGGGATTTCAATCTGTCCCTTTGACATCCACATTTTCCAAGTCTTTCCTCGCAGTCGCATTTCCTCATGCCAGGCAGAAATCCAGGGGATCTGTGCTGGAAACTCTCCATTGTCTCAACATCCTTCCTCTAGAGCGGAGCCAAGGACTCGGGGTCCAATTGTGGACTTTACTGGGCCTTATCACTGGTGGGCGCGAGACCCCCGCCCCCCCCTCCTTCCACCACTTTCCATGGGTGACCCTCACCGCCAGCTGCTTCCTGTGTGGGCCGCATGGAGTCCTTTGAGGGTCAGGATGCAACTGCCCCCACCCCCCTCTCCCTGAACCCGTGGGTGCCAGAAGACCAGGTGGCTAATGTAATCCCATGATCCCAAATGGGGAGTGGGGGTGGGGGGGAAACGCAGTGGTATTGTCTCTGGACTAGTAATCCAGAGGCCCAGAGTATTGCTCTGCGGACCACGGTTCGAATTCCACCCGGGCTGACGGAGGAATTTGAATTCAGTAAAAATCAGGAATTAATGATGACCATTGACGATTGTCACAAACACCCGTCTGGTTCAGTAATGTCCCCTTTAGGGAAGGAAATCTGCCGTCCTCACCCGGCCTGGCCTACGCGTGACTCCAGACCCACGGTGGGGTTGACTCTTAACTGACCCTCTCTGAAATGGCCGAGCGAGATACTCAGTTCCAGGGCTATTAGGGATGGGCAACAAGGTCTGGCCCAGCGACGACCAGGCCCCGTGAAAGAATAGGAGACAAATACGGAAGTTGCAAGGTCGATCCTTCAGTTCGTTCAAGGGTCAGGCACCCTCGTGACAGGGAAAGTAATTTGCTTGAACTTATTTGATTGCTATATGTCTGGAGTGATTCAGGAGTGCGGCGAATTTCTGGGGTTGATTTCCCCTTATGGCAGGGGCGGGCAGGTCAAAGGTCCATCGACGCCCGCAGGGGGCAGGAAGGTGCTGCCAGGGAAAGGGTCCCTGGATTTGTTGGGGATCTGCTTCACCCTTGCTGTGGGGCCCCGATGGAGGATTTGGTGGGGGGGTCCGCACAGAGGTGATGGGGGAGAGAGTGGCAGCGTCCACGGGGTCTGCAGCAGGGCACAGAGATGGGGCAGAGGCTGCGAAGGGGGCAATCTCTGAGTGGTGCCCTCTGCCAAGTTGAAGCTGGATTGTTCCGTTCTCCTTGATGGTGGCACCTGGCAGCCCACCCAATGCACCCGGGCGTCTCGCCGTGCCTGCCCGTTAGTGCTCCCCCTGAGCCCTGCTGCACAGTGACCCTCCTCCCAATCAGCAGCAGAGTACGCCTCTGACCTTGCCTCTGGTGAGCCAGAAGATTCCATAGCATCCCCTACAGTGCAGAAGGAGGCCATTCGGCCCGTCGAGTCTGCATCTTATTGGCCGTGCTAGAATTGCCCCGTGGTGTCCAAAGGTTAGGTGGGGTTACGGGGATAGGTCTGGGGTTACGTGGGTCTGGGCGGAGTGCTCTTTCAGGGGGTCAGTGCAGACTCGATGGGCTGAATGGCCTCCTTCTGAAGTGTCGGGATTCTATGATTCTATTCTAAGTCCATGGTCACAACATCAGATAAGAGGGGACGATGAGGATGAGGCGGGGTGGGGTGCGGAGGGGATTTGAGGCAGGAACTCACTGTCATCCTCAGAGCTCGAGGCAATTCGCGCATGGCAGGCCCCGCCCCGGCCATCTCTGCTCCCTCCTACTCTGGCCGATCCTAACCTGCAAGAGAGAGAGCAGAATATTGCCTGTTGCCCTGTGTTTCGGTGATATTCCAGCCCACCGCTGACTACTCGCGAGGGGGTACGTGGAGGCAGAGCGAGGCGAGTGTGAGTCTGGCAGCACAGTAGGCGTGCGAGGGTGAGGTGGAGCACCTGGATGTTAGGCCTGAGGGCCAGAAAGTGAGTGTTGGGTGAATGAGTGAGCAACGTGAGAGGGGTAGGTGACGCCACGTGAAGATGCATTCAGTGTCCTGGACCACCCATGTCAGGTTATTCGACTTTTTGCGTCGGGGAAGACGGTGGGCAATGGCCGCCAATGCATGCACCTAGGGTCACCGAGGGACCTGGGCCCAGGCGAGTGGGGGCAGGTATGATGCGACCACCAATTCACACGAGACGATTAGTAGAAGTGAACACTGGTTTTAATAAGCTAGGTCTGTGCCTGCCTGCGACTGCTCTGTACTGAGTGCCGCCTACAGGCTGCAGACCTATATACCACTCCCGAGGGGAGGAGCCATAGGCGGAGCCCACAAGGGCATCAACATAATACAATACAATACAGTGGTGAATTGTAGTAGCAATACGTTCACCACAGGGCACAAACTCCTCAAACACCTTGGGGCCGCACACCTCAGGAGACAAGGGTGGATTTGGGGAGGAAATTCTCCATTTCAAAGGATGCAGGCAGACTGCCTCAACTGAGTTCTTTTTAAAAAATAAATTTAGAGGAACCAATTTTTTTTTTCCCAATTAAGGGGCAACTTAGTGTGGCCAATCCACCTAACCTGCACATCTTTGGGTTGTGGGGGGTGAAACCCACGCAGGCATGGGGAGAATGTGCAAACTCCACACGGACAGTGACCCGGGACCGGGATTCAAACCCGGGTCCTCAGCGCCGCAGTCCCAGTGCTAACCACTGCGCCACATGCCGCCCACTCAACTGCGTTCTTGATGGGCGCAGCACACAATGATTGGCACTGTGGAAACGGCAGGGAGATGGCGGGACTGCCACACCGTGCCCAGTGTAAGGGCAGGTCAGTGCTGAGAACTCGCGCTGCCCATTCCGCCGGTCCCAGTTCCGTTCCCCTGGGAGCTGATCTGACAAAGTGGGAAAATCCATTTCATCCAAACCGACTGGATTTTAACTCAAATACCAGGGGCAACAGGCCGGATTCTCTGCTTCCCAGCTGCGTGGCTCTGGGCAGCAGGAGGCAGCGCACGTTCACTGGGGTGGGATTCCTGCTCGCGGCGCAGTCAGTGGGGATTCCCATTCGAGCTCGTGAGCTGCTGATGGGATCAGAGAACCCCTCCGCCAATGGCCAGAGAATTCCGGCCAATATTTTTAACCCAGCCCCTTGATATCGTCAACTTTGGTACCGGTACGGACGGCACGGTGGAACAATGGTTGGCACTACTGCCTCACAGCGCCAGGGACACGGGTTCAATTCCGGCCTCGAGTGACGCTGTGCGGAGTCTGCACGTTCTCCCCGTGTCTGCGTGGGTTTCCTCCGGGTGCTCCGGTTTCCTTCTACAGTCCAATGATGTGTAGGTTAGGTGGATTGGCCGTGCTAAATTGCCCCTTAGTATCCAGGGATGTGCCAGTTCGATTACGGGGATAGGGCGGGGTTGACCGAGGTGGACTGCTCTTTCGGAGGGTCAGTGCAGACCCAATGGGCCAATTGGCCTCTTTCTACACTGTAGATTCTATAGATAGACAGGAATTGAAAACTGCACAGTCGCAGAATCGTACATCGGGGCCTTACCAAGGACTGAATAACAAGGAATATCATTCCTTCAGTTCACCTTCTAAAACATTCCTGCCCTTCTCCGGAGATCTCTGCTGCCAAAACCCCTTTGCAAATCTAAAAATAGACGGGTTAAAATAGGTTGCAAAGTCCCTGATATCATCAACGGGGGTCAAAGATTAATCGATTTATCAACATCATGTGCGGTCGAGATTGCTAAAGGGAAACGTGTTTACTGTTCTTATCTAATATTTCCCACACACGTGGAGGTTTGAGATGACGTCCATGCATTCCCACATTGTGACTAGACGATGCCAAGTCCCGATCTCGTCATCCAGGGTTGGCCTGGATGGAAGGCAGTGAGATGGGCCCCCGGAGCCTTCGCCAGTTGGAAGCATTTGCTCAACTCGTACTTGTGGTGTGGCCGTTGGTGGCGAGACCAGCAGTCATTGGCCACCTTTAGCTAGCCTGAGGTGGTGGGTCTACGCTCGTTTTGTGATGGTTTTGAGCAGGGCCTCTTCAGCAGGTTGTTAAGTCGACTACACTTGGAGTTGGACTGCAGTCGCATGGAGATCGCATCGGATCAGCTTGCCAGGGAACCAGCTGGATTCTTGGGGCAGTCCAACATGCTCACTGTGGTAGTATGTATTGGGGGTCATGTGGGACTGGAAGCCCTAATGTCATTGGCTGACAGATCCCGGGTCCTGGTTGGCCGTTGACCTCATGCTCCGCCCTGAAGGCGAAGTATAAGAAGCCGGAGTCTTCCCCCGCAGGCCAGTTTACTATTGAGCTGCGGGGGAACAGACACGCTTAATAAAGCCTCATCGACTTCACTCTATTCGTCTCACGGAGTCTTTGTGCGCTACACTCACCCCTACTTCCAAATTTAAATTGGGTTCAAATTCTCAAACAGCCAAGGATTGTAGGCATGCTCTGTAGACTATTGGTCCAGAGCTCGAATCTCATTGTGATTCTGCCATTCCCATACCTTCAGGTCGCTTCGGAGCAGAGGAGAGGCGATGGCATAGTGGTATTCTCACTGGACTCGTCAAGCAGAAACAGGGTGGCACTCCCTCAGCACCGCAATGGAATTGCCCACCTGGGCAATGGGCTACCAAAGGCCCGGGGGTGGAGTTTGAACCCACAACCTTCTCACTCAGAGCCGAGAGCAATACTTACCTCAGTGAGGAGAGAGAGAGGGAAAAGGATTGGACAATCACGCGAACCCCAAACCTTCTCTTGGCTTTTGAATGTCAACAAGCATCCAGCACTTCAAGAGTAAAACTCCAAGCGAAGTGAAACTGAAATCGGAACCATTAAGTCGCAAACTCTGCCAGGTTCTCAGATCAGATTTGCAAACTGGATTCTAATCTCAGAGTTCAAATGGGAACATCTTTCAACCTTCACTTCGCTTATCTTGGAATTAAAGGGACTTCCTCGATTCATTCGCCACCTCTTACTTGCGCCAAAGTATTTATTATTATATCCCCCGTCCCGATAAGCATGGAACGCTGGCGCACAGGATCGGATTTTCCAGCCCTTTCCGTCAGCAGGGTCTTCCGGTCCTGCCGGAAGGCAACCCCACCCCCCCCCCCTTTCCCACCCCAGCAACGGGGTGGTCCCGGCATCGGTGTTGGCAAGCCACACTACATGCCGCAGGAACAGAAGACCCCGCTGGCAGTCCATGGCGAGCACCCGCTCTGCCGTCAGGAAATACTCCGTGGAAAACCCCGGAAAATGGATCGGCCATGGGGTACTCTAAATTTTTTGACATATATAAATTTAGAGTACCCAATTATTTTTTCCAATTAAGGGGCAATTTAGCGCGGCCAATCCACCTACCCTGCACATCTTTGGGTTGTGGGGTTGAGACCCACGCAGACACGGGGTGAATGTGCAAACTCCACACGGACAGTGACCCAGGGCTGGGATTTGAACCCGGGTCCTCAGCGCCCTAGGCAGCAGTGCTAACCACTGTGCCACCGTGCCATGCTAAAATTAACCCGTAGTGTCCAAAGGCGTGCAGGTTACGGGACTGGGCCATCCTAAAATTGCCCTTTGGTGTCCAAAGATGTGTGGGTTAGGTTACGGGGATAGGGCGGGGGAGAGCGTGGGAGTGGGCTTAGGTTGGAGGCTCTTTCAGAGGGTCGGTGCAGACTCAATGGGCCGAATGGCCTCCTTCTGCACTGTAGGGATTCTATTGGATCCTGCCCAGAGTCTATTCTGGAGGACATGTGCTAAAGGTGTATGTTGTACATCCCATATTTGACCAGTATTGCCAATAGTGCATGGAATGTGGATAAGAGATTGGCTAAGTGGAATTTTTAAACTTCTTTTAAGGGATGTGGGTGTCACTGGAAAGGTCAGGATGTGTTGCTCATCCCTAATTGCCCCTGAACTGGGGCCACTTCAGAAGGGCAGTTAAGAGTCACCTAGATGGCTGTGGGTCTGGAGTCACATGTCGGCCAGACCGGGTAAGGACGGCAGATTTCCTTCCCTATAGGACATTAGTGAACCCGATGGGTTTTTACAACAATCGATGATGGTTACTTGGTCACCATTCCCGAGACTAGCTCTCAATACCAGATTTATGAATCCAAGTCTGAACCCATGTCCTAGCCTGGCCTTTCTGCATTGGGACATTACCGTTTCCGCATTCCACCCACCACCACTACCCCAAGAAAATATGGAGGGAGGGCTCGGTGTCAGTTCTTCAACTCTTCCTGAACTGTATTAATGACCTGAACAAGGAACAAAGAAAAGTACAGCACAGGAACAGGCCCTTCGGCCCTCCAAGCCTGTGCCGACCATGCTGCCTGACTAAACTAAAATCTTCTACACTTTCTGGGTCCGTATCCCTCTATTCCCGTCCTATTCATGTATTTGTCAAGATGCCCCTTAAATGTCCCTATCGTCCCTGCTTCCACCACCTCCTCCGGCAGCGAGTTCCAGGCACCCACTACCCTCTGTGTAAAAAACTTGCCTCGTACATCTACTCTAAACTTTGCCCCTCGCACCTTAAACCTATGTCCCCTAGTAATTGACTCTTCCACCCTGGGGAAAAGCTTCTGACTATCCACTCTGTCTATGCCCCTCATCATTTTGTAGACTTCTATCAGGTCGCCCCTCAACCTCCTTCGTTCCAGTGAGAACAAACCGAGTTTATCCAACCTCTCCTCATAGCTAATGCCCTCCATACCAGGCAACATCCTGGTAAACCTCTTCGGCACCCTCGCTAAAGCCTCCACATCCTTCTGGTAGTGTGGCGACCAGAATTGAACACTATACTCCAAGTGTGGCCTAACTAAGGTTCGAAACAGCTGCAACATGACTTGCCAATTCTTATACTCAATGCCCCGGCCAATGAAGGCAAGCATGCCGTATGCCTTCTTGACTACCTTCTCCACCTGTGCTGCCACTTTCGGTGACCTGTGGACCTTGGATTTCAGGGAGTAATTTCAAATTTGAGGATTGTGCGAAACTTGGAAGCATCACAAACAGTGAGAAAGACACAGGACACAGACAAGGTGGTGACATGGGTGGACAAGTGGCAGATTAAACTGGAGACTGAGAGATATGATGTGTTTCACTTTGGTCGGAAGAAAATAGATTTTGATTTGATTTATTGTCACATGTACCGAAGTACAGTGAGAAGTATTTTTCTGCGGCCAAGGGAACGTACACAGTACGTACATAGTAGACAAAAGGAATAATCAACAGAGAATATTGACAAATGGTACATCGACAAACAGTGATTGGTTACAGTGCGGAACAAGGGGCCAAACAAAGCAAATACATGAGCAAGAGCAGCATAGGGGGTCGTGAATAGTGCTCTTACAGGGAACCGATCAGTCCGAGGGGGAGTCGTTGAGGAGTCGAGTAGCTGTGGGGAAGAAGCTGTTCCTGTGTCTGGATGTGCGGGTCTTCAGACTTCGGTACCTTCTGCCTGGTGGAAGGGTCTGGAAGAAGGCAATGTCTGGGTGGGAGGAGTCTGTGATAATGTCTGCCTTCCTGAGGCAGCGGGAGGTGTAGACAGAATCAATGTGCAGGTGGCAAGCTTGTGTGATGCGTTGGACTGAGTTCACCGCACTCTGCAGTTTCTTGCGATCTTGGACCGAGCAGTTGCCATACCAGGCTGTGATGCAGCCGGATAGGATGATCTCTATCGCACATCTGTAGATGTTTGTGAGAGTCGATGCAGATGTGCCGAATTTCTTTAGCCACCGTAGGAAGTAGAGACGTTGTTGGGCTTTCTTGACTGTTGCATCAACGTGAGTGGACCAGGACAGACTGTTGGTGATGGTGACCCCCAGGAACTGAAAGCTATCGACCATCTCCACTTCGGAGCCATTGATTCAGCAGGGGGGGGGACCCATTGTGGGCAGCCCCATGCCGTCGGGAAATCCCCAGGCGTGGGCGCGCTGCCGGCGTAACGGAGAATCCCGCCAGCGGAGAATCCAGCCGAAAGACACCAAGACTGGGAAGTGTTCAGGGGCAGAGGGACCTGGGTGTACATGGGCATCAGCTATTCCAGGTGGCAGGACAGGGTGGGCAGCGCGGGTGATGAAGCACACAACAGCCTAGAATTTATTAATAGGGGCAGAGAGTACAAGAGCGAGGAAGTTACGATAGGTTTATATAAACACTGGTTCAGCCTCAACTGGAGTATTGTGCCTAGTTCTGGGCATCAGTCTTTAAGAAGGATGTGAAGGTATGGAGAGAGTGCATGGACGATTCACAAGACTGACTCGAGGGATGGGAAACCTCGGTGATGAAGATCGATCGGAGAAGATCTGTCCTCCTCAGAGAAGAGAAGATTGAGGGAAGATTTGATCGAGGCGTTCAAAGACACGAGGGCCGTTCCCATTGGTGGAAGGATCAAGAGGTTTGAGGTGATTGCCAAAAGGAGCTTTGGTGGCCTGAGGTAAATCTTTCTCCCTCAGTGAGTGGTCGGGATCTGGAGTGCGCTGCTTGAGAGGGTGGTGGGGGCAGGTTCAATCGAGGTCTTCAAGAGGGACTCAGAGTATCATCTGAAGCAAAGCACATGCGGGGTTATGGGGAGAAAGCAGGGGAGTGGCAGTGTGTGAATTGCTCCTTCACGGGCCAGCACAGTCACAGCTGGCTGAATGGCCTCCCTTTGTACAATTCTATAGTACACTGCATGGCAGCGCAGTAGCATAGTGGTTAGCACAATTGCTTCACAGCTCCAGGGTCCCAGGTTCGATTCCTGGCTTGGGTCTCTGTCTGTGCGGAGTCTGCACATCCTCCCCGTGTGTGCGTGGGTTTCCTCCGGGTGCTCCGGTTTCCTCCCACAGTCCAAAGATGCACAGGTTAGGTGGATTGGCCACACTAAATTGCCCTTAGTGTCCAAACTTGCCCTTACTGTAAGGTGGGGTTACGGGGATAGGGTGGATGTGTGGTCTTGGGCAGGGTGCTCTTTCCAAGGGGACACGTGCAGACTCGATGGGCCGAATGGCCTCCTTCTGCACTGTAAATTCTATGTAATGGCATATTGTACACACTGCATTGTATTTTCTGCGGTAAAATTTACATCCCAAGGGCAGCACGGTGGCGCAGTGGTTAGCACTGCTGCCTCACGGCGCCGAGGTCCCAGGTTCGATCCCGGCTCTGGGTCACTGTCTGTGTGGAGTTTGGACATTCTCCCCGTGTCTGCGTGGGTTTCGCCCCCACAACCCAAAAATGTGCCGGGTAGGTGGATTGGCCATGCTAAATTGCCTCTTAATTGGAAAAAATGAATTGGGTACTCTGAATTTCTTTTTAAAATTACATCCCCTAGCATAGTATATTTTTTGGTATACCATAATATATTCCAGTGCATGCAGTGTATCCCATGTATACACTGGGCGACCCACATTATCCAAGAGATGTTGCGGTGAGATGGTATAGAATCCCTACAGTGCAGAAAGAGCCCATTTAGCCCATTGAACCTGCATTGACCCCCTGAAGGATCACCCAATCCAGGACCACTCTCCCGCCCTATCTCTATAACCCCACCTAACCTTTTGGACACGAAGGGACAATTCATCATGGCCAATCCACCAAACCTGCACATCTATGGACTGCGGGAGGAAACCGGAGCGCCCGGGGGACACGTAGACACGGGGAGAAAGTGCAAGCTCCACACAGACAGTCACCCCCAGAATTGAACCCGGGTCCCTGGCGCTGCGAGGCAGTGGTGCTGGCCACTGTGCCACCGTGCCACGGTTCAAGCCCCCTGCCAGATGTTGTTGGTCACTGAAGGGGGCATTCAGGATGGGCCGAGAATCAGCCTCGGACCCTCCCAGTCTTCCCACCGTTGCACAACGGGAGAAAAGTGTGCGTCACGCTATGGGAAAATAAAACTGCCCATTCGATCATTTTCTGTCGATGCAGAGTTAAGTTAATGTTGAGGCCTTGTGCCGCCAGGGACTCACACTAATTTATGACCCTGGCAAAGTATTTATTTTTTGCCTTTTTTTATCAATGCTTCCAGAGGGCACTTCCTACCACCTGCCAAAATCTTGGTGCTTTCTATTGTGTCCCCGAGAATCTAACAATTTAGTCCCGAGGACAGATCTGATAAGAGGGGCCATTTACCACATCGCTCGAATAACAGGAACAGCTTTGTTCAGTACAAACAGTGTGACTGCACGAAGGCCGGCGTCGTTCAGAGGGGCAGCCCCCAGGCCCAGCGAGGGAATGGGACATAATTATTAGTCACGGTCCTAGGCTGGGGTGCGGGGTGGGTTGGAGGGGTTGGGGGGTGGGGGGGGCGCCGGGGTAGCGTTTCGATCCCTTTCAAGGGATGGGAACATCGCTGGGCCAGGTCTCCATTTGTTTCCCATCCCTTGAACTGAGAGTTTTTTTTGGCCAGGCCATTTTCAGAGCCGTGGGTCTGGAGTCACGTGTCGGCCAGGAAGTGAAGACGTTCCTTTTCTGAACTACGGTCGATCTAAATTCGATTTTACCCCGTGTTCCCAGAGGATGAGTCTGGGCCTCTGGGTGACTAGGCCCGTGACATTGCCATCGCTCATCGCCAAGCCCAAACCACTCAGTTGGCCTGAAGCTGGTACAACATCGCAGGTAGGACTGGGAAGGATGAAGGGGAGAGTGGTTCAGAAGGAAAACATCCCATCAAGGGATGGGTTAGAGAATCTAATTTTTTCTCTCTATAGTTGAACAAGGGCCATTTGGGCAAAAGTGTACCAAAGGACATTGGTGGGATTCTCCATTGATTGATTGGAAGACCAGAGTGTGGCTTGACGTGGGGATTGGTCCTGAGGTACATTGTCTGGTTTTTTTAAATTTGAAGTACCCAATTCATTTTTTTTTCCAATGAAGGGGCAATTTAGCGTGACCAATCCGCCTACCCTGCACATCTTTGGGTTGTGGGGGCGAAACCCACCCATGGGGAGAATGTGCAAACTCCACGCGGACAGTGACCCAGAGCCGGGATTGAACTCGGGCCTTTGGCGCCGTGAGGCACTGAGGTAAATCATCAACAAGGGGATCGTTCGGATTTTCCCTCCGGATTGACCGATGCTCCAACAAACTCCAAGAGGTCCATTTGGCTCAAAGCGGTGGAAATGTCGGCAGATTCCGCACCGATTGGACAGGACCCTGGATCCGGGTGGTGGTGGGGGATGGGGGGGCTCGTTGAAGATTAAATAGGGAAACGGGAGAGACTGGAGGTGATAGTTTGAGAGAGAAGGAATCCCGTTTCTGTTCAATTCAACACTCAGTGGTAACAAAGAAACCCTCGCAGTGGTTAGCACTGCAGCCTCACAGCCCCCACAACCCAGAGATGTGCAGGGGAGGTGGATTGAATGCGCTAAATTGCCCCTTAATTGGAAAAAATGAATTGTGTACACTAAATTTATTTAAAAAAAGAAAAAAAAACAAAGAGACCCTATCACCTGACAATGAAACATGGCTACGATGTACCCTCAGCACAGCGATGGGGTGTGTGGGGAGGGGGTCATGGGGGAGTCGGGGGAAATGGCCCAACCTGGGTGGCATTGGTCTTGGAAAGTAGCAGGCAGGTTGCAATAGAGAATTGTGAAGGCCCGTTTATCACCAATCCCATCGTCATCAAAGTCAATCAGAGAGAAAATTGGATCGAATGTCTCACAACCATTACCCCAAAGGTGAATCCGCCTCCATTGCATCGGTGCCAGATCTTTATCATCCAAGCCTGGAAAACTGCTGCCCTGAGAGAGGGGTGTTGCTGAAGCTTTTTGTCTTGTGCAAAGATATCCAATGTCAATCCAACTGTCCCGCTCGCTCCACGTCCTCTTCGATCTCCCTCCGCAGGGAAGGCTGAATCTCTACAACTCATTGGCCAGACCACATTTGGAGTATTGTGTTCCGCTCTGCGCACCTTATTGAAGGAAGGACATTAAAGCCCTGGAGAGAGTGCAGAGGAGATTTACTGGATTGATACCAGGAATGAGGAATTTTAGATACAAGGAAAGATGGGGGAAACCGGGCTTGTTCTCCTTGGAGCAGAGAAGATTAAGAGGCAACCTTATTGAGGTGTTCAAAATTCTGAACAATTTTGACAGGGTAAAGAAGATATTCTGTTTCCACTAGTTGGCATGTCAGTGAGAGAGCTGGGAGTGAGGTGAGGAGAAACCTCTTTACTCAGAGAGCTGTTGGGGTTTGGAATGCGCTGCCTGGGAGAGTGGTGGTGGGGGGTGGGGGGGGGGGGGGGGGGGGGGTGGGGGGGCTGGATTCCATAGGAGGTTTCAAAAGGGAGCTGGATATATATTTGAAAGTGTTGAATTTAGAGGGCCACGGAGATAGGGCTGGGGAATGGGACTAGCTAGGTTGCTCTTTCGGGAGCCGGTGCAGACACGATGGGCCGAATGGCCTCCCTCTGTGCTATAAGAAAATAACTAACTAACTTCAGAGAGCAGCGGGTGTGGGCCTGGAGACACGGGTAGGCGAGACAGGGTAGGGGCAGCAGATTTCCTCCACTGAACCAGATGGGCTTTTACAACAACCTCAGCAGCCGAGGTAGGATGTCACGGGGGCCAATCAGTTCCCTTGACTTCTTTTCATAGAAGGAGGCCATTCGGCCCATCGAGTCTGCACCGACCCTCCCAAAGAGCGCCCAACCTAGGCCCAATCTCAATCTAAATCAATCCTAGGGGGCAATTTATCATGGCCAATCCACCTAATCTGCACATCTTTGGACTGTGGGGGGAAGCCGGAGCACCCGGAGGAAACCCACGCACACACGGGGAGAACGTGCAGACTCCGCACAGACAGTGACCCAAGCCGGAATTGAACCCGGGACCCTGGAGCTGTGAGGCAGCGGTGCTAACCACTGTGCCACCAAGCCCCCCCCCCCCCCCCGTTCTCCCCGTGTCTGCATGGGTTTCCTCCGGGTGCTCCTGTTTCCTCCCACAGTCCAAAGGCTTGCAGGTTAGGTGGATTGGACACACCAAACTGCCCCTTAGTGTCCAAAGATGTGTAGGTTAGGATATGGGGTTATGGGGATAGTGTGGGCCAGTGGGCCTGGGCTTGGGTAGGGTGCTCTTTCAGAGGATCGGAGCAGCTCGATGGGCCGAATGGCACTATAAGAATTCCGTGGATATCCCAGGCCGAATCTTTGCATTTTCACCTCTCTGGGCATAAAACAACATCGACAGAAAGGACATCATTTCTTGTGTCTTGAAACTTGAGGGAGAGTGAAGTAGGGAGGAGACGAGGAGGCCGACTGTCTGTGACCTGAAGGTGCGGTGGAAGCAGACCTAACAGGGACTTTCAGGAGGAAATCGGGCCTCCGCTCGTGAAAGAAACAAAAACATCGCAGAGTTGTGAGAAAGGGCAGGGGGAATGGAACTAACTGGGGAGGGAATCCCGAGGGCTGGCAGGGTCTCGGCGGGCCGAAAGGCCTTCTCCTGGGCTGCTGGTGTTTCGCTGATTCGCTTCCCAGCGGAGGTCAGCTGACCCGACCCCGGCCCGAGTGGCCTGACCTTCGTCCAGCCGCACAGCAGGACGTCTGTGAGGGGGGCTGGGAGGGTTAAACACGTCACCGCAGCAACAAGAGTCCTTGTTTTCCCCTCGAACTGTGTGAACAGGAAGTTTTGGAGGCAAGCGGTTGTGGGGGGGGGGGGGGGGGCGGGGGGGGGGGGGGATGTCGGAGTTGACGCGATTGTTGGTTACATGACCACCTGCACATTAACGAGTGCCGGGACGCACAGGAAGCCCTGGCCAGGCATCGATGAAAGACTCTCAAATAATCAAGGAAGCAAACTATACGCAGAAATGTCCACGAGGCGCTGGGTTAGGGGGGAGGAAGCATTCAACTTGAGGGCAAAGTGAGGCAGCTGAGAGCACCGTTTCCACGGTAAATCCTGTCCAGGAAACATTGGGGCAGGAGTAGGCCATTCGGCCCCTCGAGCCTGTCCCGCCACCGTTCAACTGCATCATGGCTGATCACGTTTAGGGCGGGGTTTCCGCGCCACGCGTCGCGCGTTTCGTGGCAGCGGAGGTAGCCCGTCACTGGCCAGGCCCCGGGGTCGCCTGGTCCCACCTTGGCAACAGAGTTTCTCATTGAACGCAACCCCTCGCCGCCGGGAACCTCGTGGTGGAGGGGGGGCGCCGAGGGCGGGGCCGGAGGACCCAGCCAGCGTGGACATCCGGAAGGTTCCGGACTTACTCTTTTATTCCGTAGGAAATGATCTTCCTCACGGTCCTACCCCCTACATTCCACCACTGACCATTTCAACTGGACATTCCTGGCCAAATAATCAGAAGACCCAATATCCCGGGATTGTTGTAGCCAATGACACAAAATATAAAGAATCGCCACAGTGCAGGAAGCCATTTTTTGTTAGCAACACATGGTTTTTTTCATTCTTTCTTAGGATATGGGTGTCGCTGGGCTGAACCAGCCCATCCCTAATTGCGCTTGAACTGAATGTCTCGCTCGGCCATTTCAGAGGGGGGGGTCACTGAGGGTCAACCTCAGTGCTGTGGGGGTCTGGAGTCACGTGTAGGCCAGACCGGGTAAAGACAGCAGATTGCCTTTCCTAAAGGGACATTAGTGAACCGGCGACGGGTCGGGCAATCCGAAATCATGTTCGGCGACGGGGCAGGCAATCCGAAATCACGTTCGGCGATGGGTCGGGCAATCCGAAATCATGTTCGGCGACGGGGCAGGCAATCCGAAATCATGTTCGGCGACGGGGCAGGCAATCCGAAATCATGTTCGGCGACGGGTCGGGCAATCCGAAATCATGTTCGGCGACGGGGCGGGCAATCCGAAATCACGTTCGGCGACAGGGCGGGCAATCCGAAATCACGTTCGGCGACGGGGGCGGGCAATCCGAAATCACTTTCAGCGACGGGGCGGGCAATCCGAATTCACGTTCGGCGACGGGGCGGGCAATCCGAAATCACGTTCGGCGATGGGTCGGGCAATCCGAAATCATGTTCGGCGACGGGGCAGGCAATCCGAAATCATGTTCGGCGACGGGGCAGGCAATCCGAAATCATGTTCGGCGACGGGGCAGGCAATCCGAAATCATGTTCGGCGACGGGTCGGGCAATCCGAAATCATGTTCGGCGACGGGGCGGGCAATCCGAAATCATGTTCGGCGACGGGGCAGGCAATCCGAAATCACGTTCGGTGACGGGGCGGGCAATCCGAAATCACGTTCGGCGACGGGGCGGGCAATCCGAAATCACGTTCGGCGACGGGGGCGGGCAATCCGAAATCACTTTCAGCGACGGGGCGGGCAATCCGAATTCACGTTCGGCGACGGGGCGGGCAATCCAAAATCACGTTCGGCGACGGGGCGGGCAATCCGAAATCACGCTCGGCGACGGGGCGGGCAATCCGAAATCACGTTCGGCGACGGGGCGGGCAATCCGAAATCATGTTCGGCGACGGGGGCGGGCAATCCGAAATCACGTTCGGCGACGGGGGTGGGCAATCCGAAATCACGTTCGGCGACGGGGCGGGCAATCCGAAATCACGTTCGGCGACGGGGCAGGCAATCTGAAATCACGTTCGGCGACGGGGAGGGCAATCCGAAATCACGTTCGGCGACGGGGCGGGCAATCCGAAATCACGTTCTGCGACGGGGCGGGCAATCCGAAATCAGGAGCGGCGACGGGGCGGGCAATCCGAAATCACGTTCAGCGACGGGGCGGGCAATCCGAAATCACGTTTGGCGACAGGGGCGGGCAATCCGAAATCACGTTCGGCGACGTGGCGGGCAATCCGAAATCACGTTCGGCGACGGGGCGGGCAATCCAAAATCACGTTCAGCGACAGGGGCGGGCAATCCGAAATCACGTTTGGCGACGGGGCGGGCAATCCAAAATCACGTTCGGCAACGGGGCGGGCAATCCGAAATCACGTTCGGCGACGGGGGCGGGCAATCCGAAATCACGTTCGGCGACGGGGGCGGGCAATCTGAAATCACGTTCAGCGGCGGGGCGGGCAATCCGAAATCACGTTCGGCGACGGGGCGGGCAATCCGAAATCACGTTCGGCGACGGTGCGGGCAATCCGAAATCACGTTCGGCGACGGGGCGGGCAATCCGAAATCACGTTCGGCGACGGGGCGGGCAATCCGAAATCACGTTCGGCGACGGGGCGGGCAATCCGAAATCAGGAGCGCCAACGGGACGGGCAATCCGAAATCACGTTCGGCGACGGGGCGGGCAATCCGAAATCACGTTCGGCGACGGGGCGGGCAATCCGAAATCACGTTCGGCGACGGGGGCGGGCAATCCGAAATCACGCTCGGCGATGGGGCGGGCAATCCGAAATCACGTTCGGCGATGGGGCGGGCAATCCAAAATCACGTTCGGCGACGGGGCGGGCAATCCGAAATCACGTTCGGCGACGGGGCGGGCAATCCGAATTCACGTTCGGCGACGGGGTGGGCAATCCGAAATCACGTTCGGCGACGGGGCGGGCAATCCGAAATCACGTTCGGCGACGGGGCGGGCAATCCGAAATCACGTTCGGCAACGAGGCGGGCAATCCGAAATCACGTTCGGCGAAGGGGCGGGCAATCCAAAATCACGTTCGGCGACAGGGCGGGCAATCCGAAATCACGTTCGGCGACGGGGGCGGGCAATCCAAAATCACGTTCAGCGACGGGGCGGGCAATCCAAAATCACGTTTGGCGACGGGGGCGGGCAATCCAAAATCACGTTCAGCGACGGGGCGGGCAATCCGAAATCACGTTCGGCGACGGGGCAGGCAATCCGAAATCAGGAGCGGCAACGGTTTTTGAATTCTCCGCCTCCTGAAAAGCGGCTGATTGTCCACCCCCTCAGGCCATCGCCTGAGGCCCGGCCCTCGATGCTCCGTCCCTGATCGACCGAGTTCCCGACGGTGTGGGTTACGTGTGTTCACACCGTCCGGGAACCTCGCATAGCAGCTGCGCACTCAGTGGGGCCGCCACAGTCGAGGGAGGGGCTATCGGCGGGCAAGGGGGTGGGGGGTCTTCATTCGGGGCTGGGGGCACTGTGGATGGGCGGTCCGGGGCACGCGAGCGGCCAAGGTTGGGCACTACTTTGGCGGTCCAGGTCCGCGGGCTGAGTCCGCCGTGCTCATGCGCAGCCGCTGACATGGAAGGGCCGTATCGGTAGCTGGAGCTGCGAGCTCTACGCTGCCTCCCTGCTAGCCCCCAGCAAAACGGGGAATGGGCGACCGTTCTACGCTAGTTTTCCTGGTGTAATAGACCACCGTTTTTATGCCGGCGTGGGGACTTAGACTCCAAAACGGAGAATCCAGCCCCCTGTCCCTCTAACAGTTTTCTCCAAACCCACGGCCACTCTGCCTTTCTGGGCTCCACCCAGCAATGGCCTGCTCTCCCCCAAGCTGGAAAACAAAGTATCTCTGCAGGCTGCAAAAGCACATTAACTCCCCAGGGACTTCCCCAGACAAACCACTATGCATTAGCCCAGACTGAAAAACACATTCATCAATTTCACCTTCTGTTTCCTGGAAGCAAAACAAAATCCTTTTTTAAAAAATGGGCGGCAAGGTGGCGCAGTGGTTAGCACTGCAGCCTCACGGTGCTGAGGTCCCAGGTTCGATCCCGGCTCTGGGTCACTGTCCGTGTGGAGTTTGCACATTCCCCCCCGTGTTTGCGTGGGTCTCACCCCCACAACCCAAAGATGTGCAGGGTAAGTGGATTGGTCACGCTAAATTGCCCCTTAATTGGAAAGAAAAAGAATTGGATACTCTAAATTTATTTTTTTAAAAACATGATCGTTGCAGACAAACACACTAAACCCGCAGACCTTTAACTCTTAACTTGTCCCAATATTTTGAAGCCAATTTTCCTAAAATGGTCCAATCATCACAATATTAGTGTCACAATAGTAGACACAATGCTAGTGTCTTGCATAAGTTCAGCACAACCTCCTTGCTCTTCTACGCTATGTTCCTATTAATAAAGTCCAGGATATTATTTGTTTTTATTAACTGCTCTCTCCACCTATCCTTCCACCTTTAATGATCGACACAAATCAGTTGGCTATCTGACCGGCCAGCTCTGGATGGTGAGTTCTGGATGACGCCCATAAAATGGCGAGCGTTTCACTAACCCCCATTTGCATTCATTTCCATCTCATCCGCGAGATTGAAATCGAATGGAACGGACTCCCGGGAGGTAACCGGCTCCCCAGGGAGAAATCACGCGGGCGTCATTTAGTACTCCTTGTGTAAAAACCGTGAAGCCGCCGCAATGACATCTGAGGGGGACCTGAGGAGGTGAGGAGCCATTTGCATTTTCGGGCATGCAGCTCCAGGGCTGGCACGGCACGGTAGCAGAACCAAATTCTTCCTTCACTGAACCAGTTGGCAGGAAGTTCATTGTATTGTGGATATTTTCAATACATTTGCGAAATAATGCTGAGCATGTAGACACTGGCCAAAGTTTCAACTTCCTGCCAACTGGTTTAGTGAAGGAAGAATTTGGTTCCCGATAAGTCAGCATTGTGATATCTCTGACCTGCCCCACAAATAGGAATGTCCAAACATGTTATGAAATGCACATTTGTTGTTGGGCAAAATCTAGGATCCAACAATTACATAAACACTGTATCTGTTTTTATAACCTGGCTTTGTTTTCGGATGCGTGACCTTCCGAGGTTGACTTTGCATGCTTGCCTTCATTGGCCAGGGCATTGAGTATAAGAATTGGCAAGTCATGTTGCAGCTGTATAGAACCTTAGTTAGGCCACACTTGGAGTATAGTGTTCAATTCTGGTCGCCACACTACCAGAAGGATGTGGAGACTTTGGAGAGGGTGCAGAAGAGGTTTACCAGAATGTTGCCTGGTATGGAGGGCATTAGCTATGAGGAGCGATTGAATAAACTCGGTTTGTTCTCACTGGAACGTCGGAGGTTGAGGGGCGACCTGACAGAGGTCTACAAAATTATGAGGGGCATAGACAGAGTGGATAGTCAGAGGCTTTTCCCCAGGGTAGAGGGGTCAATTACTAGCGGGCATAGGTTTAAGGTGAGAGGGGCAAGGTTTAGAGGAGATGTACGAGGCAAGTGTTTTACACAGAGGGTAGTGGGTGCCTGGAACTCGCTGCCGGAGGAGGTGGTGGAAGCAGGGACGATAGTGACATTTAAGGGGCATCTTGACAAATACATGAATAGGATGGGAATTGAGGGATACGGACCCTGGAAGTGTAGAAGATTGTAGTTTAGTCGGGCAGCATGGTCGGCACGGGCTTGGAGGGGCGAAGGGCCTGTTCCTGTGCTGTACATTTCTTTGTTCTTTGTTCTTTGTTATTTGTCTGCCTGCAGGCCCGCTTTTACATTTGATCGGAACCAGTCAACCCACTGGGAATTATGGGTGAAGATCTTAGAATTCCTTCAGTGCAGAAGAAGGGCCATTTGAATCTCAAAGAGCTCCCCACCTAGGCCCACTCCGCCGCCCTATCCCCCTAACCCCACCTAACCTGCACATCTCTGGTCTGTGGGGGGAAACCGGAACGCCCGGAGGAAACCCACGAAGACACGGGGGAGAAGGTGCAGACTCCGCACAGACAGTCACCCGAGGTCGGAATCAAACCCGGGACCCCGGCGCTGTGAGGCAGCAGTGCTAACCGCTGTGCAGCCCGAATTTGACTAGATCCCATTTGGAATCCACCTGGATCCTCCAGTCGGGATGAAGGTGACACTGGGGCATCCTACCTTAATCCCATTTAAATGAGATTCGGATCGTGCTGGGCAGGCTGCCTCGCAATCCCTCGCGATCGGTGCCATTATAAAAAGTGGTTCGCTGCGATCCCGGCCCTGGGTCACTGTCCGTGTGGAGTTTGCACATCCTCCCCTTGTCTGCGTGGGTCTCACCCCCACAACACAAAGATGTGCAGCGTAGGTGGATTGGCCGCGCTAAATTGCCCCTTAATTGGAAAAAATAATTGGGAACTCTAAATTTATTTTTACAAATAAATAAAACGGGTATCCACATTTCCAAAGAGGTGTTCACAAATTGAGGCTGATAGACATTTGTGTTCTGTCCCAGTTAGTCCAAGTATATAAGCGCTCCCATATTTGCAGACTAGCTACAGTAGAGGTAGTGGTGTAGTGGTCTTGTCATTGGGCCAGTAATCCAGCAGGCCCATGCTCTGGGGACTAGGGTTCAAATCCCACAGCCGCAGATGATGGAATTAATCCATTCAATGGCTAAAATATTAGAATTGAAAGTTGGAAAAGTATAGCACCAGCTCTCCAAGCCTGTGCCGATCATGATGCCTGAACTAAAAAAAAACATTCTGCCCTTACTCGGTCCCTATCCCTCGATTTCCTCCCTATTCATGGACCCATCGAGATGCCTCTTAAATGTTGCTAATGTGCCTGCTTCCCCCACATCCTCTGGCAGCGCGTTCCAGACACCCACCACTCCCTGCCTGAAAAATGTACCCCACACATATTTCCCCCCCTCACCTTGAACCTGTGCCCCCTAGTCATTGACACTTCCACCCTTGGAAAAAGCCTCTGACTATCCACCCTGTCTATGCCTCTCAGAATTTTGTAGACCTCTGTCAGGTCTCCCCTCAGCCTCAGCCCAGTGAAAACAATCCTGGTTTATTCACCCTCTCCTCATAGCCAACACCCTCGAGACCAGGCAACATCCTAGTGACCCTTCTTTGCACTCTCTCCAAAGCTTCCACGTCCTTCTGATAACCAGAACTGCACGCCGTAATCCAAATGCGGCCTAACCAAGGTTTTCTATAGCTGCAACATAATTTCCCAACTCCTGTACTCAATGCCCAGGCTGATGAAGGCCACATGCCTTCTTAATCACCTTGGCCACCTGTGCTGCCACTTTTCGACAACTATGGACCTGAATGCCCAGATCCCTCTGTATGTTAATGTTCCTAAGTAATGGTGACCATCAAACTCTCCTCGATTGTTGTAAAAACCCATCTGATTCACAAATGTCTTTTAGGGAAGGAAATCTGCCGCCCTTACCCGGTCTGGCCGACATGTGACTCCAGACCCACAGCAATGTGGGTGACTCTTATACACCCCACTCTGAAATGGTGGCGAGTCACTCAGTTCAAGGGCAATTAGGGATGGGCAATAGATCCTGTGAAAGAGTGAAAACCCCTGTGGGAATGTTGCGCTGTCAGATGGGAAGTGACGGAGGGACAGCAGCCATGGTAGCCTTCCCTGGGTTGGAATGTACCATCTGGCACCCCCCCCCCATTGACAGGCAGTAGTGGTGCACCCCCGCCCCACCACCCTCCCCCCCGCCACCCGCCCCACCCCTAAATGAACGTATACACATAGGAAGGTGTCGATAGTGCAGATACATGGCAAACAAAACAATATGCATCTGCGCTGGAGACAACCCAGCGGACAGTGGGGTTGCCCTGTATGCCAGCATCGCCAGGTTGAAGTCGGAGCCTGAGTCTGCAGCTTTGCACAGCAACCGCTTGACAATATGGACCCTTTTCTCGGCCTTCCCGTTTGACTGCGGGTAGTGGGGACTGGAGGTTACGTGACAGAAGTTGTAGGACTGTGCAAAATCAGACCATTCCTGGCTGTAAAAGCAAGGACCGTTGTCGCTCATTACCGTGAGCGGAATCCCATGCCTGGCGAACGTTTCTTTGCAGGCTTTGATTACCGCCTTCGACGTGAGGTCAGACAATTTCACCACTTCTGGGTAACTGGAGAAGTAGTCGGCCAGGAGTACGTAGTCACGCCCCTTGGCGTGGAAAAGGTCAACACCTACTTTGAACCACGGAGAGGTCACGATTTCGTGCTGTTGCAACGTTTCCTTGGGTTGAGCTGGTTGAAACTTCTGACAGGTAGGGCAGTTGAGGACTGTGTCGGCAATGTCCTGGCTGGTGCCCGGCCAATAGACCGCCTCCCGAGTTCTGCGTCGGCATTTCTCGACCCCAAGGTGACCCTCATGGAGTTGGCCCGGCACCCTAGCCCGCATGCTCTGAGGAATTACGATTCTGTCGCGTTTCAGAAGGATTCCCCCCACCACCGTCAGGTCGTCTTTTACGTTATAGAACTGGGGACATTGTCCCTTCTGCCAGCCATTGCTGAGGTGCTGCATCACACTCTGCAGCAGAGGATCCTTGGCCGTCTCCCCACGAATTTAGACCACCTGTTCGTCAGAGGCCGGAAGGTTGGTGGCACACAACTGCACTTGCGCTTCTATGTGGCAGATGAAGTCACTTTGTTCGCACGGTGTGGTAATGGACCTGGATAGGGCATCTGCAACGATCAGCTCTTTGCCTGGCGTGTAGACAAGTTCGAAGTCGTAGCGACGTAGCTTAAGAAGAATACGCTGTAACCGAGGTGTCATGTCATTTAAATTACTGATTATGTGGACTAGAGGCCTGTGGTCCGTCTCTACCGTGAATTTTGGCAGGCCGTAAACGTAGTCGCGAAACTTGCCTATCCCTGTCAGGAGGCCCAGACACTCCTTCTCAATCTGAGCGTCCCGTTGCTCAGTGGGCATCATGGCCCTGGAGGCTTACGCCACTGGAGCCCAGGATGAGGAGTCATCTCGCTGGAGGAGCACCGCCCCAATGCCGTCCTGGCTTGCATCAGTCGATATCTTGGTTTCCTTGGTTGGGTCGAAGAATGCTAGAACCAGGGCTGTGGTGAGCTTTGCTTTCAGCTCTCGCCATTTCTCTTCATGTGTGGGCAGCCACTGGAATTCCGTCGACTTCTTGACGAGATGGCGGAGGGCCGTGGTGTGGGATGCCATATTGGGAATGAATTTCCCGAGAAAGTTGACCATCCCAAGGAAGCGGAGGACCACCTTCTTGTCCTCCGGGGTCTTCATGGCGTTGATCGCCGGGACCTTGTCGACATCTGGCCGCATGTCCTGCTGCGAGATGTGGTCACCCAGGAATTTGATCTCCGATTGACCAAATGAGCACTTGGCCCTGTTGAGCTGGAGACCATGTTCATGAATTCTCTGGATACCTTCCTGAGGCGAGCGATGTGTTCCTGGGGCGTTGTGGACCAGATAATTACATCATCAACGTATACTCGCACCCCCTCGATACCCTCCGTCATCTGCTCCATGATGCGGTGAAAGACTTCGGAGGCAGATATGATCCCAAAAGGCATCCGGTTGTAGCAGTAGCGACCGAACGGGGTGTTGAACGTGCACAGCTTGCGACTGGATGCATCCAGCTGTATTTGCCAAAAACCCTTGGAGGCGTCGAGCTTAGTGAAGAATTTGGCATGAGCCATCTCACTGGTCACCTCTTCACGTTTTGGTATCGGGTAATGCTCCCGCATGATGTTGCGGTTTAGATCCTGAGGGTCAATGCAAATGTGAAGCTCCCCTGACGGCTTCTTTACGCAGACCATGGAGCTGACCCAGTCTGTTGGCTCTGTGACCTTCGATATGATGCCCTGGTCTTGGGGGTCCTGTAATTGCTTCTTCAGACGATCCTTGAGGGGCGCTGGCACCCGGCGTGGTGCATGAATTACAGGGTGGCGTTCGGCTGGAGCAGGATTTTATATCGGTACGGGAGCGTGTCCATTCCATCGAATACGCTGTGGTACTGCGTAATAATGTCATCTATGTCGGCTTGCAAGTTTCCATCAGGCAAGGCCGTCGCCGGTGATGATGACATGGTGTGGACTCGCTGAACCAGGTTCAGGAGCTTGCAGGCTCGAGCACCGAGCAGGGACGCTCTGTCAGGCCCGACGATTTCAAACCGCAGGGTTGCCTTGATCGCCTTGTTGGATACCCCTAGTTGACAGGAGCCACTGGCAGCTATGGCATTGCCATTGTAGTCAAGGAGCTGGCAGGCTGGTGGAAGAATGCTTGGTCTGGATGGTGTCGAGATCGGATTTTGAGATGAGGTTCGCTGATGCGCCGGTGTCCAGTTTGAACCGGATGCGAGCCTTGTTAACTGTGAGGACAGCACACCACTCGTCGTCGGGATCCATACTGAGGATCGAGAGGCGTTTCGCCGCTGTGGTGGACGGCAGTGCATGTGTAGTTATGATGCCCACCCGGTATGGGGACTTGAGACACTCAGCATCAGGGTCTGTTGGGCTGTCGGGATCGGAATCTGGCATGCCTTGTTGTATTGAGCGGACACTCCTGCGTCGCAGCTGGGATCGCTGCTGCTGAGCGGTGGAGCGGATCTGCAAAGGGCTGCGTAGTGGCCAAGCTTGCCACACTGTAGACACCGGCGTCCTTTTGCCGGCCATTGCCGCTTTAAGTGGGCGGAGCCACAATTCGGACACATCATGACGCCGACGTCAGCGCGTTCCGTGCGCCATCGCGCATGCGCAGTGCGGTCAGTCGACGTACGCACCTGCGCAGTCGGGTTGTCGGGCTCGTCGTCCACTCGGATGCGCAGGGACCCGGGAAAAGCGCGCGAAACGGCCACTCTCCTCGATGCTCAGGCCCTGCATTTGTGCAATGGCCTGCATCCGTTCTGCCGCGTGGGAGGCCAGCTTCGCAGTTTCTGTCACCATGATGTGGGAGTAACGATTCTTAGCATGCTCATGGACAACGCACGTCTCGATAGCGACAGAGAGGGTCAACTGTTTGACTTTCAGGAGCTGCTGCCGAAGGGAGTCAGAGTGGACCCCGAAAACAATCTGATCCCGGATCATGGAATCAGCCGTCGAGTCATAGTTACATGACTGCGCGAGGATGCGGAGATGGGTCACGAAGGACTGAAAAGGTTCATCCTTACCCTGAAGCCTCTGCTGGAAAATGTACCGTTCAAAGCTCTCATTCACCTCAATGTCGCAGTGGCTGTCAAACTTCAGCAGGACTGTTTTGAATTTCGTTTTGTCTTCGCCGTCAGGGAACGTAAGGAGGTTGTAGATGTGGATGGCGTGGTCCCCCGCAGTGGAGAGAAATAGCGCGATCTTCCTGGCATCCGATGCTGCTTCGAGGTCGGAGGCCTCGATGTACAAGAGGAACTTTTGCTGAAGATTTTCCAATTGGCGCCGAGGTTGCCGGAGATGCGGAGGAGGCTGGATGTTTTCCATTTCACCGGATGGCTGCTTGCTGGTCAATGCTGATTCACTCGAGGTAGGTCTGTCAAGATCAGTATCACTCTGGTACCATGATGTGTTAGGCAGGTAGGTTCGATGTGGACTGCACTCGATGCAGGGAAGCTAGAAACAGACGTCTAACCACTGGAGAGGATCCAACACTGTTTTATTCAACGATAGAACTGATATACATATTCAGCTGTGGGTCGACATTATACTGAACTGACTGGAGACCTTGTCGTAGCCTGACCAGACTTACTAGCTACCACATGGTGGTTGCACTGTGCTAGCTCGTGGACTCTGACTGTCTCAGTGGCTGGGTCCCGAGAGAGCGGGAAACCTAGTGCCCTCTGGCTTTATAGTGGTAGTGTCCTGTCTGGTGATTGGCTGCACTGTGCTGTGTGCTTACTGGTCATTCTGTGTGTCAATCACTGCCTGTCTGCATCTCATTATATACATGAGTGGACATTATGACAGTCGTCACATTCCGGCGCCTGTTCGGGTACACAGAGGGAGAATTCAGAATGTCCAATTCACCTAACAGCACGTCTTTGGGCTGTGGGAGGAAACCGGAGCACCCGGAGGAAACCCACGCAGACACGGGGAGAACGTGCAGACGCCGCACAGACAGTGGCCCAAGCCGGGAATCGAACCTGGGACCCTGGCGCTGTGAAGCAACAGTGCTAACCACTGGGCTACCGTGCCGCCCTGCACGTCTTTGGACTGTGGGAGGAAACCGGAGCACCCGGAGGAAACCCACGCACACACGGGGGGAAGGTGCAAACTCTCACACAGACAGTCACCCGAGGTCGGAATCGAACCCGGGTCCCTGGCGCTGTGAGGCAGCAGTGCTAACCACCCTGCCACCTTCTCAGCCCTGTATGGACAAGAGGCCAGAACTGGAGCGGCAAAGAGGTGTCTAACGTTGTCAGGTAGGCCGAGGAGAGGAGCTGGAACGGAGGAATCGAATACGAAGGACAGAGGGCGTGAGAGGAAAGGGCGAGAAAGGTAAACAGCAGAGAGGGAGCGATCGCACGTGTCGCTCATTTTCAATTCATTTTTACAGATTAGCATGTAACCCAATTGAAGCTTAAATTTAATAAATACTAATGCTGCCAGATTTTACCTCCATTATAATCTTCCATTTAAATTCAGGGTCATGAATCCACCCTCCCTGCTTTTTGCTGATATATAATCCTCTCAGCTTTGTCCATTATGTAAAACATTTTAATTACACAAGAACTCACTCAGCTGTCAGCTTCTGCACTAATCACCAAGAGAAACGTGTCCATTCCGTCTATCCAAAATGGGATTTTTATTTTTTTTGGGTCCCTTCCAGCTTTTGCTCATTTTTATGAACCATATTATTTTTTTGCGTCTCGTTTCCTGGACGACGTTGCTGAGCTTTAACTGTCCTCAGGCCTTGACAGGCCGTTCCTGGGCCAGGCTGGATGGTGGCCGCTGCCGGGCTGTTCGACTGTGGAAGCTCCGTAGAACCACAGGAGAGTTACCGGGGAGAAAGGGGCCCTTCGGCCCATTGTATCGGCGACAGCCCAAGAAAGGGGGGAGGCAGCACGGCGGTTAGCACTTACTGCCTTACGGGGCCAGGGACTCGGGTTCGATTCCCGGCCTTGGGTCACTGTCTGTGCGGAGTCTGCACGTCCACCCCGTGTCTGCGTGGGTTTCGTCCGGGTGCTCCTGTTTCCTCCCACAGTCCAAACATGTGCAGTTTAGGTGGATTGGCCGTGCTAAATTGCCCTTAGTGTCCAAAGATGTGTGAGTTAGGTGGATTGGCCATGCTAAATTGCCCTTAGTGTGCAAAGATGTGCGGGTTAGGTGGATTGGCCGTGTTAAATTGCCCCTTAGTGTCCAAAGATGTGTGAGTTAGGTGGATTGGCCATGCTAAATTGCCCCTTAGTGTGCAAAGATGTGCGGGTTAGGTGGATTGGCTATGATCAAATGCCCCTTAGTGTGCAAACATGTGCAGGTTAGGTGGATTGGCCACGTTAAAATTTACCCTTTAACGTCCAAAGGTTAGGTGGGGTGAACGAGGATGGGGAGTGGGCCTAGGTGCACCTTTCAGAGTGTCGGAAAGACTCGGTGGGCTGAATGGCCTCCTCCTGTACTGTAGGGATTCTATGACTATGAATCTAATGAGTTGATAAGCTCCAATTTGTCTTAAGCTCGAGTGTCGGGCAGCAATGGATCCGCTAATCAGTGCGTCCATCCCCCATTGCAAATTGTTTGTTGGCTTAACTAACCCAGAGTATCTGAGAGTTTGATCTTGAAAGATTTTACCCAACATTACATCCCCCCCCTCCTCTCTCTCAAAGGGATTGCAAAGATTGAATCATTAAACTGCTAATAAGGGTTGCTTTAGGTTTCCAGCCAATTAGAAGCCTCCGTTATCCTTATCCCTAATCTAATTGGGCATAATGATTGATGAGCCATGCATACATCACGACAGCTGTTGCTACATTAGCCAATGCTTGAAGATGCTATCAAACCGCTTCCAGGCCTGTTGGGAAGGAGGGCGAAGGATGTATTTATGGATCTGAACTGGTGACCCGCTGGTTGGGAGCTTGCCTTGCTCCAGATCCTCGAGCTGAATTCAATAAAAGACGTCCTCATTTGTGGCCTGGTGCCCGGGGAGCTCGAGGGCACCAGGCCACCCTGCCAGTCGCTGCCAATTACCGTCTCGCACACCCTGCTGGACACGCAGAGGATCACCCAGCATGGACCGAGGCCCTTCGGCCCTTCGGCCCTTTGTTCCTGGTCCAGTTCTGTGAAATACCTCTCCAATTAATCTCACTCCCCCCCCCCCCCCACTTCTCTTTCTTCGTATCCCTGCAAATGCCCCATACAATCCCTGCCATGCCATTCGGCCCATCGCTCTGCCCCCACCCTTTGAAAGAGCATTCTTTTGAGACGCACTCCCTGCCCTACTATCCCCGGAACCCCACCTAACCCGAACATCTTTTGTAACACCAAGGGGCAATTTATCACGGCCAATCCATCTAACCCGCACATCTTTGGACTGTGGGAGGAAACCGGAGCACCCGGAGGAAACCCACGCACACACGGGGAGAACGTGCAAACTCCGCACAGACAGTGACCCAAGCCCAGGAATCGAACCCGGGTCCCTGGCGCTGTGAAGCAACAGTGCGAACCCCGCAGACACGGGGAGAACATGCAGATTCTGCACAGACACTGACCCAAAGCCGGGAATCAAACTCCGGTCCTTGGCGCTGTGAGACATGTTAGGTGGATTGGCCATGCTAAATTGCCCCTTAGTGTCCAGGAATGTGCAAATGGGGTTACGTGGATAGGGCGGGCATGGACGGGGTGGTGGATCTAGGTCGGGTGCTCCTGCGGAGGGCCGGTGCAGACTCAATGGGCAGAATGGCCTCCTTCTACACTGTCGGGATTCTATGGTAAATATTCAGCCAGTTTGTCCATCGATTCAATGGCTGTCAATACAATCTCCTGTAATGAAGAGTGGTCATCAGAATCACTTCCTGTTTAATTCAATATCCCCGTGTCACCTCTCTCAGCACCAGGAAAGTTCTGGAACCACAGAGTCCACTCTGTGTAAACCCTATTCGCCAGAATGTAGTCACTCACCCCTCTCCTCCAACCCACCTCTCTCCTATGGAGGCCCCCCCACCCCCCACACTCCTTCACAATTTATTCCGACTGATGGTACAGCGGCTCCCCTGGTGACAGTGTTGCCCGGCAACCCTCTGCCAACGTGTGAGCCTCTGCATCGAACGGTTCCTCCAGGCCCGTGGCCAGCGGAGGAGGAGGCCTTTCGGCCTTCGGGTCTGTACTAGCACTCCGAAAGAGCGTTCTACCTAGTCCCGCTCCCCCGCCTCATCCCCATGGCCTTCCACGTTCTTTCTTTTCCGATAACAATCCCTTTTGGACACCCTGATCGAACCGGCCTCCACACCCCCCTCGGGACATTCGTTCCAGATCCCTCCTATCACTTTTACTCCTTTGTGCCAATTATTTTCTATCTGAGCCCCTCTCGTTCTTTTTTGGGGGGAAATATTTTTTTTTCGTTTTCATATTTCATATCCAATATAAATTATCAGAACAAAACACGCAGGTATATTTACAAGCGACCACCTTCACAACGGCAACTGTGGCCGTGACCCCACACATATTTTACATTCTCCAAAATGGCCGACACGCATATCTACAGGCATTTTTATATAATTCGGTTTGGGCTTGCCATCGGGCAGGTCATTTGCACCTTTGTCCCTCCAGCTCGTACCTCGCATTCCTTGTGGTTTGCCTTCAACCCCCCCCCCCCACCCCCCCACCCCCCCCACCGCCCCCCGGCCCCCCCTCTCCCAGGTCGATCAGCCGGCCGCTGCCCATCGCCAGCCGAGCGGGAGTCTTCCCCAGGAAGAGCTCCGCTGATCTGATACCCCGAAGACCTGACGGAATTCCTCCACTTCTTGATGCTCCCTTGAGAGGGAACAGTTTCGCGTTGTCCACCCTGTCCACACCCCTCAGGTTCCTGAATCCCTCTAATCAAGTCTGCCTTCTTTCCTCCGAGGAAAACAATCCCACCCTCTCCAATCCATCCTCACCGTTCGTTTTGTCCCTGGAATCATTCTCCGGAATCCCCCCCCCCCCCCACCCACCCCCACCCCACCGTGTATTGTCTCCAATGCCTTCGTGTCCTTCCTCAGGAATAGACACAGGCTCGAGATGAGGCCTAGAGTGAAAAAATCCCCAAGCCTTGATTAAAGGTTAAAGGTTCACCTCCTTGGTTTTGGGCCGAGGGCCAGGGCAGCCGAGCTCATGATGAACAGAAAGCGAAACAATTTGGATGGCATATGGAACCTGGAGGTTATTTACAAATTGCGCCCTTGGTGCAGGAAAGAGGAAAGCAAATGGGGAACAAATGTGGGGGAATTATTCGTACTGATTCAAAATATTTGCAATCACTAGGTCAGTTTCCAATCTGGATACAAAGGATTTGGGTCCCGTGACGCCTGGATGTGTTTCCCCTTGAGTTTGTCTTCTCCACCCGGTTAGCTCAGATTTCAGGGACCCGATGATTCAGTAACTTTCCTTGAACTGAGATATTCACAGGCCAATAAAGAGGGACAACCTTGCTGCGGTGATCTAAGAGCAGAACATTCTGGAAACACTGAGCGGCTAACCTCAGCGATGCAGTGAAAATAGAAGCTGAAGTCGGCCATGTGGCCCTTCGATGGTAGGGCGAGTAACAAGAGTTAAGGGGCGGGATTTTCCCGGTGCTCCCGCCGCTATGGGAACCGCCCCCGGGTCACCGCCAAAAGTCATCCCACACGGAATCCCCGCCAACGTTTTAGGCCCGCGACCTTCCATCAGAGGTTCGTGGTGCACTAGGTTTGGGGCAAGAGGGTGGGTGGGGCAAGGGCCCTGATTTTCCGTTGTGGATCCGCCCCACTGTCGCTGCTAGCAGGGCTTTGGAGGAGGACAGTGTTTTCAGTCAGGACAGGGAGGAAGGGAAGAGACGTTGCCTCAGAGTCACGGAGTATTTGATTGCTGAGCCAGAACCGGAGGAGCTGGCTGGAGAGGCAAGCACGGAGCCAGGAATTGAACCTGGGACGCTGGAGCTGTGAGGGAATGTACCTGGCTTTGGGAAGCCCTGAGCATTTGGGGAATGTGCGTGGCTTTGGGAAGCCCAGAACATTGGGGAATGTGCGTGGCTTTGGGAAGCCCTGAGCATTTGGGGAATGTACCTGGCTTTGGGAAGCCCAGAACATTGCGGAATGTGCGTGGCTTTGGGAAGCCCTGAGCATTTGGGGAATGTGCGTGGCTTTGGGAAGCCCAGAACATTGCGGAATGTGCGTGGCTTTGGGAAGCCCAGAGCATTTGGGGAATGTGCGTGGCTTTGGGAAGCCCAGAACATTGCGGAATGTACCTGGCTTTGGGAAGCCCTGAGCATTTGGGGAATGTGCGTGGCTTTGGGAAGCCCAGAACATTGCGGAATGTGCGTGGCTTTGGGAAGCCCAGAGCATTGGGGATTGTGCATGGCTTTGGGAAGGCACTTGGATTTGGGACAGGAGATTGGAAATGGAAATGGAATGGGCCTTCGTGAATAGCCTCAGCCGGTGCGGGAATCGAACCCACACTGTTGGCCTCGCTCCCCATCACGAACCAGCTGTCCAGCCAACTGAGCTAATCAGTGGCTGTAACGCACTTTATTGAGGGTGGGAGGTGAGTTAAGGGGTCATTGCTGAATATGACCAGATTTAATCAGTGGACATTCAACGACTGTTGACAATTAACAAAGGACAGAATTAATTTGAGAGCTGAATCCAACAGTTGAGGACTCTGGGTCTGTACTCGATGGAGTTTAGAAGGATGAGGGGGGATCTCATTGAAACTTACAGAATACTGAGAGTCCTGGATAGAGTGGACGTGGAGAGGATGTTGCCACTTGTAGGAGAAACTGGAACCAGAGGACACCATCGTAGACTAAAGGGGCGATCCTTTCAAACAGGGATGAGGAGGAATTTCTTCAGCCAGAGGGTGGGGAATCTGTGGAACTCTTTGCCGCAGAAGGCTGTGGAGGCCAAATCACCGAGTGCCTTTAAGACAGAGACAGATAGGTTCTTGATTAATAAGGGGATCAGGGGTTATGGGGAGAAGGCAGGAGAATGGGGATGAGAAAATATCAGCCATGGTGTGGCCATGGGCCATGGGGCAGCACGGCGGCACAGTGGTTAGCACTGCTGCCTCACAGCTCCAGGGTCCCAGGTTCAATTACGGCCTTGGGTCACTGTCTGTGCGGAGTCTGCACGTTCTCCCCGTGTGTGCGTGGGTTTCCTCCGGGTGCTCCGGTTTCCTCCCACAGTCCAAAGATGTGCAGGTTAGATGGATTGGCCAATGATAAATTGCCTCATCGTGTCCAAAAGGTTAGGTGGCGGTCACGGGAATAGGGTGGGGGTGTGCAACTAGATAGGATTCTCTTTCAGAAGGTCGGTGGAGACGCGATGGGCCGAATGGCCTCCTGCTGCACTGTAGTGATTCTATGATCGAATGGCGGAGCTGACTCGATGGGCCGAATGGCCTAATTCTGCTCCTTTATCTTACGGTCTTGGCAAGGTCAAATTAACTTTCATTCAAAACAAATGGTTAGAGGTCCAACCCAATGACAATCGGGCAGGCAAAGGGGGGTGGAGAATCTGTTGTGGAAACATAGGTCCCGAGTTCAATCCTTTATCTCAACTGTATGAACTATTCCCAACTAAGAGGCTTGTTCGATGGACTAACAGCTCTCCTCTGGGTGTGAAGGCTGGTGTAAAAGATGAAACTCCACTGTGCTGATAACCATGGCCCAAAGGCCCGGGATAGACGTGGTTGGGATCTGTCTGTTATTACTCATCACCTGGGTCATGCACTGAGAAGGGACCCGCGCTGGAGGAATCGCACCTCCCCCAAGCAGTCAACAATTAAACCAGGTTCCCCATTTATAGAGCACCATTCACAATCCCGGGAAGAAAGATTCCCGCCACCAGTGAACGGCTCGTCTCCGAGAAACATGTAGCCGGGAGTATCGGAGAATCTCGCCCCTAGATTCAGAAACGGTCCCAGTAGATTGGAAGTCAGCAAAGTAATGGCGGCACAGTGGCTAGCGCTGCTGCCTCACAGCGCCAGGGTCCCAGGTTCGATTCCCGGCCTTGGGTCACTGTCTGTGCGGAGTCTGCACGTTCTCCCCGTGGCTGCGTGGGTTTCCTCCGGGTGCTCCGGTTTCCTCCCACAGCCCAAAGATGTGCAGCTTAGGTGGGGTTACGGGGTAGAGTAGGAAAGTGGGCCTGGGTAGGGTTTTCTTTCGGGTTTGGTGCAGACTCGATGGGCCGAATGTCCTCCATCGGCACTGTAGGGATTCTATGATTTCTATTCATGGCAGGAGGGAGAGAGAAATCGGAAGTACAGATAAAGCCTGGCATTGGTCATCAGGAGGGTGCTGGATTCTGTAATTAAGGAAGCCGTATCAATGCACTCTAAAAAATAATAACATGATGAGACAAAAGTCAACATTGTTTTACGAAAGAGAAATCATGTTTGACAAATTTAAATGAGATTTTTGAGGGTGTAACTAGTAGGGTAGATAAAGGAGAACCAGTAGATGTCGTCCACCTAGATTTCCAAAAGGCATTCGTTGTCGCACAAAAGGTTAGCGGGTGAGATAGGGGCTCATGGAGTTGGGGGTAATATTTTAGCATTGATAAATGGATGGGTAGAAAAGTGTAGGCATAATGGGGCATTCTCATGTAGACAGGCAGTGAATAGTAGATCAACTATTTTCAGTCTATATTAATCATGTTGATGAAGAGATAAAGGGCGGCATTTTTTGGCCATTCCCGCCAGCAGGATTGTCCGGTCCCGTTAACGGCAAACCCCCGCCACGGGTTCCCCGGTAACGGAGGGTGCGAACACGGGGGGAACCCCCCACTGACATCAGCGGGACTGGACGATCGCAACGCCGGTCAATGGCAGTTCTCCGCAAAACACGCTGGGTGGGGGTGGGGGGTGGGGGGGGTGGGGGTGGGGTGTGTGAAAATCCCACCCAAGGAGTAATATGTGAATGTTTGCTAATGACATGAAGCTTGGTGGAAATGTAAGCTGTGGGGAGGACACAAAGAGGTTGCAAAGTGATTTAGATAGGTTCGGTGCTTAGGCAACGAGGAGGTAGGTGGAGTCTAATGTGGGCGAGTAATGACGTGCTTCACTCTTTGGTGAAACTTGATGTTCAGTGAGATTTGGGTGTGCTGGGACAAGGAACGGAGAAGGTTGCCATGTAGGTGCAGCAAGAAATGGTGGCCTTTATGGCGAAGGGATTGGAGATCAAGAATAAAGAAGTGTTGCTACAGATGTGCAGGGCTTTGGTGAGACCACATCTGGAAGACGTGAGCAGTTTTAGTCTCCACATCTGAGAAAGGATATACCCGCATTGGAGACGGCGCAGCGAAGGTTCACTAAACTGGTCCCCGGGACCAGCGGATTGCCCGATGGTGGGCGGCTGAGTGAATTGGGTTCATATTCACTGGAGTTGGAAGAATAAGGGAAGATCTCACCAAAACTCTGAAGGGGTTTGATAGGGTGGGCGCTGAGAGATTGTTCCCGCTGGAATCTAAAACAGGGGGGGCACGTTCTCAGGATAAGGGGGCTGATCATTTAGGATTGAGAGGAGAAATTTCTTCACTGAAGATACAGTGGTTAGCACTGCTGCCTCACAGCACCCAGGGACCAGGGATCGATTTGGGCTTTGGGTCACTGTCTGCGTGGGGTCTGCACGTTCTCCCCGTGTCTGGGTGGGTTTCCTCCAGGTGCTCCAGTTTCCTCCCACAAGGATGAGGATATAAAAAGTGATTTTAGGGAGTTAGGTTGGAAGCTAACGAGCAGGAGAAACAGAGCAGTGATCTCAGGATTGCTACCGGGTGTGCCACGTGCAAGTGAGGCAAGGAACAGAGAGCGAGTGCAGCTGAACACGTGGCTACAGGGCTGGTGCAGGAGGGAAGACTTCAGATATGTGGATCATTGGGATATCTTAGGGGACGGTGGGACCAGTACATGAAGGATGGATTGCATCTAAACTGGAGGGGCACCAATATCCTGGGTGGGAGGTTTGCTAGAGCTGTCCGGGAGGGTTTAAACTAGTTTGGCAGGGGGATGGGAGCCAGAGCTATGGATCAGAGGATAGCTGTTGAACAGGCAGAAATAGTCTGCAGTGAGTCTGTGAGGAAGCATAGACAGTTGATAGGGCAAAGTTGCACTCAGTGCAATGGGTTAAAGTGTGTCTGTTTCAATGCAAGGAGTGTCAGGAATAAGGGAGATGAACTTAGAGCATGGATCAGTACTTGGAACTACGATGTTGTGGCCATTACAGGGCAGGAATGGTTGTTAGATATTCCGGGGTTTAGATGTTTTCAGGAGAATAGGGAGGGAGGTAAAAGAGGAGGGGGAGTGGCACTGTTAATTAGGGAGTGCACCACAGCTGCAGAAAAGGAGGTAGTTAAGGAGGGTTTGTCTACTGAGTCAGTATGGGTGGAAGTCAGAAACAAGAAAGGAGCAGTCACTTTATTGGGAGTTTTCTATAGGCCCCCAATAGCAGCAGAGAGAAAGAGGAACAGATTGGGCGGCAGATTTGGAAAAGTGCAGAAGTAACAGAGTTGTTGTCATGGGTGACGTCAACTTCCCTAATATTGACTGGAACCTCCTTAGTGCAAATGGTTTGGATGGAGCAGGTTTTGTCAGGTGTGTACAGGAAGGATTCCTGACTCAATATGTAGATAGGCCGACTAGGGGAGAGGCCATATTGGACTTGGTGCTAGGCAACGAACCAGGCAGGTGTCAGATGTCTCGGTGGGAGAACATTTCAGTGACCGTGACCACAACTCCTTGACCTTTACCATAGTCATGGAGGGATGGGAACAGACAGTCTGGGAAGGTATTTAATTGGGGGAGGGAAAATTATACTGCTATTAGACAGGAGCTGAGAAGTGGGACAATTGTTCTTGGGGAAATGCACAACAGTAATGTGGGGGTTGTTTAAGGAGCATTTGCTGCGAGTGCTGAATAGTTTTGTCCCACTGAGACGAGGAAGGAATGGGAAGGTGAAGGAGCCTTGGATGACAAGGAAGTGGAGCTTCCAGTCAAGAGGAAGAAGGAAGCTTACGTAAGGTTGAGGAAGCAAGGATCTGGCACGGCTCTAGAGGGTTACAAGGTAGCCAGGAAGGAACTCAAAAATGGGCTGAGGAGAGCTAGAAGGGGTCACAAAGAAGCTCTGGTGGGAAGGATTAGGGAAAACTCCAAGGCATTCTACGCTTATGTGAGAAATAAGAGGATGATCAGAGTGAGAGTAGGGACGATCAGGGATAGTGGAGAGAACTTGTGCCTAGAGTCTGAGGCGATGGGGGAGACCTTAAATGAATATTTTGCTTCAGTATTCACGAGAGAGAGGGACCTTGTTGTTCATGAGAACAGTGTGAACCTGGTTAATCGACTCAAACAGGTTGATGTTAAGAAGAAGGATATGCTGGAAATTTTGAAAAGCATCAGGATAGATAAGTCCCCTGGGCCTGACAGAATATACCCAAGGTTACTACAGGAAGCGAGGGAGGAGATTGCTGCGCCGTTGGCGATGATCTTTGCGTCCCCACTCTCCACTGGAGTAGTCCCAGATGATTGGAAGGAGGCGAATGTTGTTCCCCTGTCCAAGCAAGGGAATAGGGAAATCCCTGGGAATTACAGACCCATCAGTCTTAAGTCTGTGGTGAGCAAAATATTGGAAAGGATTCTGAGAGATAGGATTTATGATTATTTAGAAAAACATAGTTTGATTAAAGATAGTCAGCATGGCTTTGTGAGGGGCAGGTCATGCCTCACAAGCCTCATTGAATTCTTTGAGGATGTGACGAGACACATTGATAAAGGTCGGGCAATGGATGTGGTGTATATGGATTTCAGTAAGGCATTTGATAAGGTTCCCCATGGTAGGCTCGTTCAGAAAGTTAGGGGACATGGGATACAGGGAAATTTGGCTGTCTGGATACAGAATTGGCGGCCGAAAGAAGACAACGAGTGGTAGTGGATGGAAAGTATTCCGCCTGGAGGTCGGTGACCAGTGGTGTCCCGCAAGGATCTGTTCTGGGACCTCTGCTCTTTGTGGTTTTTATAAATGACTTGGATGAGGAAGTGGAAGGGTGGCTTAGTAAGTTTGCTGATGACACAAAGGTTGGGGGAGTTGTAGATAGTGTTGAGGATTGTTGCAGGTTACAACAGGACATTGATAGGATGCAGAGCTGGGCTGAGAAGTGGCAGATGGAGTTCAACCTTGATAAATGTGAAATGATTCATTTTGGAAGGTCGAATTTGAATGCTGAATACAGGGTAAAGGGTAGGATTCTTGCACGTGTAGAGGAACAGAGGGATCTTGGGGTCCACATACATAGATCCCTCAAAGTTGCCACCCAGGTTGATAGGGTTGTGAAGAAGGCGTACGGTGTGTTGGCTTTCATTAACAGGGGGATTGAGTTTAAGAGCTGTGAGGTTTTGCTGCAGCTTTATAAAACCCTAGTTAGACCACACTTGGAATATTGTGTCCAGTTCTGGTCACCTCATTATAGGAAGGCTGTGGATGCTTTGGAGAGGTTGCAGAGGAGATTTACCAGGATGCTGCCTGGACTGGAGGGCATGTCTTATGAAAAAAGGTTGAGGGAGCGAGGGCTTTTCTCACTGGAGCGAAGAAGGCAGAGAGGTGACTTGATAGAGGTGTACAAGGTGATGAGAGGCATGGATAGAGTGGATAGTCAGAGACTTTTCCCCAGGGTGGAAATGGGGGGGGGGGGGGGGGGGACATAGTTCTAAGGTGATTGGAGGAAGGTATAGGGGAGATGTCAGAGGTCGGTTCTTTACACAGAGAGTGGTGGGTGTGTGGAACGCACTGCCTGCGGAGGTGGTGGAGTCAGAGTCATTTGGGACATTTAAGCGACTCTTAGACAGGCACATGGACAGCAGCAAATTGAAGGGGTGTAGGTTAGGTTGATCTTGGATTAGGATAAATGGTCGGCACAACAATGTGGGCTGAAGGGCCTGTACTGTGCTCTACTGTTCTATGTACTATGTTCTCAGTCCAAAGATGTGCAGGTTAGGTGGATTGGCCCTGCTAATTTGCACCTTAGTGTCCAAAGATGTGCAGGTTAGATAGGGTCGTGGGATAGGGCGGGGCAGGATAGGCTGCTCCTTCGGAGGGTCGGTGCAGACTCGATGGGCCAAATGGCCTCCTTCTGCTCTGTAGGAATTCTATGGATTCGTCTCTGATAAAAAGGGTTGTGAATCTTGGGGAATCATGACCCAAGATGGTTGTGGGTAGTTCATCATTGAATAGATTGAAAGTTGGGATGAGGCAGATTTTCAGGGAATAGGGGAAGTGAGCGAGAAAATGGAGGTGAAGATAAAGATTAGCCAGATCCTTGTTAAATGACGGAGTAGATTCGATGGGCCGAATGGTCTACTCCTGCGCCTGTTTCTTGTGTTCACGAGAGGAAAATCACAGCAAAGTGCAGACGAAGAGAGACACTGGCCAATGTCCACCAGGAGGAGGGAACAGGGAAGAAAGGAATAAACCCTTCTGGGAGTTGCCGTCACGCATCCACCCTCACCAAAACCGAACAAGGCACCCACACACAATGTCACGTCACCCTGACCCATGTGGATAGAAACACCTGAGGAGGGATCCTCCAGTCCCCCACTCGCATGTTTCTCGGCAGCAGGAGGCGGGATTCTCTCTTCCCGCTGCTTGTCAATGGGAATTCCCGTTGAATCCACCCCATGCCGTTGGGAAACTCAAGGCGGGGAGCCTTGCCGGTGGGACTGGGGAATAAACAAAGGAGGTTCCCCGCTGTTCTAGGGCCATGGGAGTCTTCACCTTTGTGTGCCTTAGCGTAACGTGTCCTAGAATCCCAACAGAGGACATTCGGCCCATCGAGCCTTCACCGACACTTCGAATACTCTACCTAAATCCATTCATCCCGCCCTATCCCCATAACCTACCCTGCGCATCTTTGGACTGTGGGAGGAAACTGGAGCACCCGGAGGAAACCCACGCAGACACGGGGAGGATGAGCAGACTCCGCACAGACACCCGAGGCCGGAATTGAATCCGGGTCCCTGGAGCTGTGAGGCAGCAGTGCTAACCACTGTGCCACCATGCCGCTCTCACCCAGAGAGCAGTGCCTGGGGCAACTCAGCACCCCCTCGGCACAGCACTCAGAATTAATGATGTTGGAACTATGATGTTGTTGCCATTACAGAGACCTGGTTGAGGGAAGGGCAGGATTGGCAGCTAAACGTTCCAGGATTTAGATGTTTCAGGCGGGATAGAGGGGGATGTAAAAGGGGAGGCGGAGTTGCGCTACTGGTTAGGGAGAATATCACAGCTGTACTGCGGGAGGACACCTCAGAGGGCAGCGAGGCTTTCTGGGTACAGATCAGGAATAAGAAGGGTGCAGTCACAATGTTGGGGGTTTACTACAGGCCACCTAACAGCCAGCGGGAGATAGAAGAGCAGATCGGTAGACAGATTTTGGAAAGGAGTAAAAACAACAGGGTTGTTGTGATGAGACTTCAACTTCCCCAATATTGACTGGGACTCACTTAGTGCTAGGGGCTTGGACGGGGCTGAGTTTGTAAGGAGCATCCAGGAGAGCTTCTTAAAACAATATGTAGACAGTCCAACTAGGGAAGGGGCGGTACTGGACCTGGTATTGGGGAATGAGCCCGGCCAGGTGGTAGAAGTTTCAGTAGAGGAGCATTTCGGGAACAGTGACCACAATTCAGTAAGTTTTAAAGTGCTGGTGGAATGGATAAGAGTGGTCCTAGGGTGAATGTGCTAAATTGGGGGAAGGCTAATTATAACAATATTAGGCAGGAACTGAAGAACCTAGATTGGGGGCGGATGTTTGAGGGCAAATCAACATCTGACATGTGGGAGGCTTTCAAATTTCAGTTGAAAGGAATTCAGGACCGGTATGTTCCTGTGCGGAAGAAGAATAAATCCGGCAAATTTTGGGAACCTTGGATAACGAGAGATATTGTAGGCCTCGTCAAAAAGAAAAAGGAGGCATTTGTCAGGACTAGAAGGCTGGGAATAGACGAAGCCTGTGTGGAATATAAGGAAAGTTGGAAGGAACTTAAGCAAGGAGTCAGGAGGGCTAGAAGGGGCCACGAAAAGTCATTGGCAAATAGGGTGAAGGAAAATCCTAAGGCTTTTTACACGTACATAAAAAGCAAGAGGGTAGCCAGGGAAAGGGTTGGTCCACTGAAGGACAGGCAAGGGAATCTATGTGTGGAGCCAGAGGAAATGGGTGAGGTACTAAATTAATACTTTGCATCTGTATTCACCAAAGAGAAGAAATTGGTAGATGTTGAGTCTGGAGAAGGGTGTGTAGATAGCCTAGGTCACATTGAGATCCAAAAAGACGAGGTATTGGGTGTCTTGAAAAATATTAAGGTAGATAAGTCCCCCGGGCCTGATGGGATCTACCCCAGAATACTGAAGGAGGCTGGAGAGGAAATTGCTGAGGCCTTGACAGAAATCTTTGGATCCTCACTGTCTTCAGGTGATGTCCCGGAGGACTGGAGAATAGCCAATGTTGTTCCTTTGTTTAAGAAGGGTAACAAGGATAATCCCGGGAACTACAGGCCGGTGAGCCTTATGTCAGTGGTAGGGAAATTACTGGAGAGAATTCTTCGAGACAGGATCTGCTCCCATTTGGAAGCAAATGGACGTATTAGCAAGAGGCAGCACGGTTTTGTGAAGGGGAGGTCGTGTCTCACTAACTTGATAGAGTTTTTCGAAGAGGTCGCAAAGGTGATTGATGCAGGTAGGGCAGTGGATGTTGTCTATATGGACTTCAGTAAGGCCTTTGACAAGGTCCCTCATGGCAGACTGGTACAAAAGGTGAAGTCACACGGGATCAGGGGTGAGCTGGCAAGATGGATACAGCACTGGCTAGGTCACAGAAGGCAGAGAGTAGCAATGGAATGGTATTTTTCTGATTGGAGGGCTGTGACTAGTGGTGTTCCACAGGGATCAGTGCTGGGACCTTTGCTGTTCGCAGTATATATAAATGATTTGGAGGAAAATGTAACTGGTCTGATTAGTAAATTTGCAGACGACACAAAGGCTGGTGGAATTGCGGATAGCGATGAGGACTGTCAGAGGATGCAGCAGGATTTAGATTGTTTGGAGACTTGGGCGGAGAGATGGCAGATGGAGTTTAATCCGGACAAATGTGAGGTAATGCATTTTGGAAGGTCTAATGCAGGTAGGGAATATACAGTGAATGATAGAACCCTCAAGAGTATTGACAGTCAGAGAGATCTAGGTGTACAGGTCCACAGGTCACTGAAAGGGGCAACACAGGTGGAGAAGGTAGTCAAGAAGGCATACGGCATGCTTGCCCTCATTGGCCGGGGCATTGAGAATAAGAATTGGCAAGTCATGTTGTAGCTGTCTGGAACCTTAGTTAGGCCACACTTGGAGTATAGTGTTCAATTCTGGTCGCCACACTACCAGAAGGATGGGGAGGCTTTAGAGAGGGTGCAGAAGAGATTTACCAGGATGTTGCCTGGTATGGAGGGCATTAGCTATGAGGAGAGGTTGAATAAACTCGGTTTGTTCTCACGGGAACGACGGAGGTTGAGGGGCGACCTGATAGAGGTCTACAAAATTATGAGGGGCATAGACAGAAGCTTTTTCCCAGGGTGGAAGAGTCAATTACGAGGGGGCATAGGTTTAAGGTGCGAGGGGCCAGGTTTAGAGTAGATGTGCGAGGGAGGTTTTTAACACAGAGGGTAGTGGGTGCCTGGAACTCGCTGCCGGGGGAGGTGGTGGAAGCAGGGACGATAGTGACGTTTAAGGGGCATCTGGACAAATACATGAATAGGACGGGAATAGAGGGATACGGACCCCAGAAGCGCAGATGGTTTCACGTTCGACAGGCAGCACGGCGCAGGGTTGGAGGGCCGAAGGGCCTGTTCCTGTGCTGTACTTTCCTTTGTAAATTTGGGGGAAAGGCTGTCGGGGTGGGGTGGGAATGTGGGGGGTCGAGTTCACAATCAGATCAACCACAGCCTTATTGAATGTCGGGGCAGACTCGAGGCCGAAAGGCCTCCTCCGCCTAATCCCGCACGTCCGTGGGCCTGGGGCCTGCGCTGGGAGGAGGTAAGAACGTCCCATTGCCGATTTGTGGAGTTAGTAAAATTGCTTCATGTTAGTGCAGCAGTATGTCGCACTTCCAGCCTGTTGCCGAACCTGCAGCTGACAGATGTCTGGTAATTACAGTCTGGTTCCTGACCTGCGTCCATCTGCCGAGCCCCTGCCTGGAAGGGCAGTGCTGCGATTCAATCGTTTGATGCGTCCCTTCAATGGGAGGCCCTCGCCTGCACGACAGGCTCCTGGTGTGAGGCTGAACCGAGGGGAGGCATCTGTTGGGCTGGGGTTTTTTTTTTTTTAATTCCCCCTTGGAAAAAATCGACCGGCCTGGAAACATCTGCGGAGCCTTTGTAGAGTAGAGTGTGTGGCGTGGGCATGTTCCTCAACCGGGGGCTGTGGGAGTGAGGGGTGTAGGGGAAGGGGGCTGTCTGTGTTAAGCAGCGGAGGAGAAGGCCTTGCGTTCCCAGCTGTCCCGGAGTTTTGCCTGTCTCGTCTGTGCTGCTGACCTGCCACACATCGGGAAGGGATCGACCCCATAGCGAAAGAACCGGGTGACAACAGCGATCGCCCTCCCAACTCACCGCCCCTTCCTCACCCCGCCCGCCAACCCCCCCCCCCCCCCCCACCCCACTCACAACAAAAACACACACCCACATCATGTTTATAGTCAATCAAACGTTGTGTAGCTATAAACAAATATTTAATAAGTCCCTGGCATCAAAACAAGAATTTGGCGGCATCTCTTTAAATTAGTTAGCGCTTTAAATACTCGGATCAAAGGCACAGCTGCCCCCAACGCCGGTTGACATCTTTGCTCCCGGGGATGTTTCCTGAGCATCTGAAGGCGCTCTCCGAAATGCGAGTTGTCCTTGTTGAGCCCTCCCTTGTCCTGACTGATGTCAGAGGAATGGGCGATTTGCTCGTCGTGAGATCTTGCTGTGCACAAATTGGCTTCCCCCCCCCTCCACCACGTTGCCCACATTTCAACACTTCAAGAAAGTACCTCAGTGGCTGCGAAACCCGCTGGGACGTCCTGAGGCCCACTTGAGGCCCTGTCTGAATTCAAGCCTCCCCTTCCTTTGATGCTTCCAAGGTGCGGTCCTCAGTGTACATACATACCCCACAGATCGTTTTGATGCCCAAATACGCTGGAACCTTCTCCGTAAACCCTTGCACACTGCTGGCGGCCTCCCTCGAGGTCTACCACCACGGCTGCCGCTCCAACCAACTGGCCCAAGTTTCGCTTGCGCCTCCCCGGCAGAGTATGGCGGCCCACGGCCTTGCTCTGGGTGACCATCGCGGGTTTGGCTCCATTGGGCAGGGACATGCAGGGGAAAGAATCTCGGCAACCACCCCCCCCGGCTCGGGAGAGATGTGGCAAAGGTGCCAGGTTCCCTGCAGGAATGAAGGAGGGAGCTCTGGGCTCAGCGATTGCCAGGTAGTGAGGGACTAGCTGGACCAGACCTCTAACACCTGATCAATGTCCGGGGAGTCCCATCGGAAATTTCCAGGTTTAGGGAGAGAAGGAAGAGACGAGATTTGTTCGATGTCTCTGGTAAAGGCCTACATTTTTTGCCCATCCCTAATTGCTCTCAAACTGAGTGGTTTCTGGGCCATTGCTGTGGGTTTGGAGTCACATGTAGGACAAACCAGTAAGGCCACATACACACACACATACACACACACACAGATACACACACACACAGACACACACACACACACACACACACAGACACACACACACACAGACACACATATATACACACACACACACATATACACACACATACACACACACACACAGGCACACACATATACATACAGACACACAGACACACACATACACACGCATATACACAGACACACACATATACACACACACCCACACAGACACACACATAGACACACACAGGCACACACAGACACACACAGACACACACATAGACACACACCTAGACACACACATAGACACACGGGCAGCACGGTAGCATTGTGGATAGCACAATCGCTTCACAGCTCCAGGGTCCCAGGTTCGATTCCCGGCTTGGGTCACTGTCTGTGCGGAGTCTGCACATCCTCCCCGTGTCTGCGTGGGTTTCCTCCGGATGCTCCGGTTTCCTCCCACAGTCCAAAGGTGTGCAGGTTAGGTGGATTGGCCATGATCAATTGCCCTTAGTGTCCAAAATTGCCCTTAGTGTTGGGTGGGGTTACTGGGTTATGGGGATAGGGTGGAGGTGTGGACCTTGGGTAGGGTGCTCTTTCCAAGAGCCGGTGCAGACTTGATGGGCCGAATGGCCTCCTTCTGCACTGTAAATTCTATGAATAGACACACACATACACACATATCCACACACAGACACACACAGACATGCACAGACACGCACACACAGACACAGACATAGACACACACATATACAGATATACACATATACACACACACAGACACACGCACAGACACACACACACACAGACACACGCACACAGACACACGCACACAGACACACACATATACACACACACACACAGACACGTGGGCAGCATGGTAGCACAGTGGTTAGCACTGTTACTTCACAGCTCCAGGGTCCCAGGTTTTAAAAAAATAAATTTAGAGTACCCAATGCATTTTTTCTAATTAAGGGGCAATTTAGCATGGTCAATCCACCTACCCTGCACATCTTTGGGTTGTGGGGGCGAAACCTACGCAAACACGGGGAGAATATGCAAACTACACACGGACAGTGACCCAGAGCCGGGATCGAACCTGGGTCCTCAGCGTCGTGAAACTGCAGTGCTAACCACTGTGCCACCGTGCTGCCCTGCAGGGTCCCAGGTTCGATTCCCGGCTTGGGTCACTGTCTGTGCGGAGTCTGCACATCCTCCCCGTGTGTGCGTGGGTTTCCTCCGGGCGCTCCGGTTTCCTCCCACAGTCCAAAGATGTGCAGGTTAGGGGGATTGGCCATGGTAAATTGCCCTTAGTGTCGAAAAAGGTTAAGTGCGGTTACTGAGTTACGGGGATGGGCTGGAGGCCTGAGCTTAAGTAGGGCGCTCTTTCCAAGAGCCGGTGCAGATTCGATGGGCCGAATGGCCTCCTTCTGCACTGTAAATTCTATGATTCTATACATGCACACACACACAGACATGCACACACAGACAAACACACAGGCACACATGCACATTTACACACTTACAGACGCACACACATATTAACACTGTCACACACACACACACAGAAACAGATACACAAACACACACATACACACCCATCCACACACGGACACACATACAGATGCACAAATTCGCACACACACCCATACACGCATACATTCGCACACACGTGCACATTGACACACACACATACACAGACATACATTCGCACACACATGCACATTGACACACACACATACAAACGTATTCGCACACACGGTATCAAATGCCTTTTTACTCTCAACTTCATCCTCTCTTCATTTCCTCCAAATCTAGGACACTTGGCACCCAGCCCCTGCACCCTGCTGCACAGAGGAAGGGGGCTGTTGCTGCAGTCAGCTGAGCTTCAGTGAGAGCCAGGAAACCAGACCGGCGTGCCCAGTGAGCACAGAACAGGCCAAAGCCCCACTCACCGCATTGCCCCCCCCCGACCCGTGCAGGACCGGACTGTTAAACTCACCCAGCCCCACCCCAATTCCCCCCCTCTGGACGGGAGGTTCTGGGAAGGGCTGCCTTTTAACGCTGCTACCTCATTGGCGGATTAATCCTAAATGGACATCGGCTACTTTGCCGCACAACAACCTACCTTCATATAGACCCTTCGATTGGCAATAAAAACAGCCCAAAACACTTCACAAGAGCCAACATTTAACAATTTCATTTTAGCGGTGATCCCCTGGGGGAGGGCGGGGAGGTGAATGTGACTTGGTATGATTTAGGTGATGGTCTCACTTCGTCCACCCCAACCCCTCGTGGCATGTCTCCCCGCGGCTCGCCATTGGGCCCCCAGCGGGATCTTCCAGCCCCGCCGATGTTGTTTCGCGTGGCTCCCCAGTCCCGCCACCTGGGAACCCTCTGCGGAAGAGGGGGCGGGGAGGGGAAGAAAACGGTGCAGCGGACGTGGAAAACTTGGTGCTCGGGAGAGGAAGTGAGCCCGTGTTCGAAATGGAACGTTGAGCGGCAAACGGTCCGGGGAACAATTGTCTCCGGCCCTCCTCGACACTTCATTACAGGCCAGGAACCATTTGATTAAATGGAGACACAGTTCCGATGAAGTCAGACACTTTAAGCATCATTGTTTCGTTAAAGCTCTGGGGATGCCTGCGGATTAAGTGTCAAAACCCCAACTAATGACCTTTATTGGTGCTAATTGACAGTAATTGACAAATAGGATGATTACTTGTTCTCTAAGCACCGGCCCATTTCCTGAGAATCGCCACGAGGTCCACAGGCACACACGTTCTTTAAAAACCTGAGCTCAGTGCATTGGTGACTTTGAACATTTCCCTCGGGAGGTTGGGTGGGGGGGCTGGGGGGGTTGGGGGGGGGGATGGGGGGGGGTGCTTGCTAAATTGTCCCTTAGTGTCCAAAGATGTACAAGTTAGCTGGACTGGCCATGCTAAATTGTCCATTCGTGTCCGGAGCTGTGTGGGTCAGGCGGATTGGCCGTGCTAAAATTACCCATTAGTGTGAGGTTGGGTTACATGGTTACAGGGATAGGGTGTGGGAAATGGACCTGTGTCGGGCCCTCTTTCGGAGGGTCGGTGCAAACACAATGGGCTGGACGGCCTCCTTCTGCAATGGAAGTTGAGGGGCGACCTGATAGAGGTCTACAAGATTATGAGGGGCATGGATCGAGTGGATGGGCAGGCACTCTTTCCCAGGGTGGTGGGGGTCAGTCATCGGGGGGCATAGGTTTAAGGTCCGTGGGGCAAAGTTTAGAGGAGACGTGCGAGTCAGGTTTTTTACGCAGAGGGTGGTGAGTGCCTGGAACGTGTTGCCAGGGGAGGCTGTGGGAGCAGATACATTAACGGCGTTCAAAAGGCATCTTGACAAACACGTGGATAGGGTGGGTATAGAGGAATACAAGGAAGTGCTGAGGGTTTTGGCCAAGGTTGGCATCATGGCCAGTACAGGTTTGGAGGGCCGAAGGGCCTGTTCCTGTGCACTTCTTTGCGCTGCAGGGATTCTATGAACACAGCAGGTTCAACCTTCCCTCATTGGAGAGACCCCCTTCGTCCCAGGAATCAGAGTAATGAACCTTCACTGCCCAGCCCAGGTAGGCATTACCCGGTCCTCCCTAAGTGCAGAGACCAAACCTGCACAAAGTGCTCTGGAGCTGAAAGACGAAGAAGCAGCCATCAATTGGGATCTTTCCCTAACGTGCCTTGAGTCAACCTTGATTAATCCAGGAATTCAGCAAACAGGTTAGGAACTGCAGAGGGTGTGTATACTGTCAGCCTGTGTGACTGCAGCCAATATACAACACTACTTTAAAATATTTTTTAAAATAAATTTAGAATACCAAATTATTTTTTCCAATTAAGGGGCAGCTGAACGGTACCAATGAGACAGTTTGTAAATTGGTAATGTTAAATGTGCCTCCCCTCCCTCCCTGCAGTAAGTAATAATAATCGCTTATTGTCTCAAGTTGGCTTCAATGAAGTTACGATGAAAAGCCCCTAGTCGTCAGATTCCAACGCCTGTTCGGGGAGGCTGGTACGGGACTTGAACCCGGCAATTGAATTCTGCATTACAAGCCAGTTGTTTAAAATTAATAATTGTTGCCATCCCGTATCAGGGAAAGAGGGATTGAGGGTTGCCACATGGGTGAGGCCTGGCTCCATAATCAGGACTCTCTGAATGTCAGGGCACGCGTTGCCCCAGCCGCAGACAGGGAGATCAGCTAACTTTGGATTTGTTAACGGGATAAGCTGGTTATGCCGTCCATCTTCGTGGGGGGGGGGAGCTTCAAGCCTCCTGTTGTGGTGGGGCAGGAGTTGGGGGCGGGTAAGGGGGGGGGGGGGGCAACCTCAATGGAATAATGAGAAGCCCCTCGAATGGAGGCAGGCCTCTGATCATTCTTACGAGACAGGCAGGTGGCAAATTGAACAGACAAGCCATTGGGGCTTCTGTTCCCCAGCCTCCGCGACCTTGTTAATTCCAATTGTCCCTCGGTGACAGGTGATTGGCGAATTAAACGCATTCTGCCCAGCTATTTTATGTTTCGGCCATTGTCCATAACAGTTACTTCTGCCTCTACCTTCCCCCCCCACCACCCTCTTCTCTTTATCCACGAATCATGCATTGCCTTGTTAAACTGCTGGCATCTGGTGCAATGCTCACTGTCGAGTTCAGAATTATCCCACTAACCCCTTTTAATCCTGCTTTTGTGCAAGCGTTTTGTTTTACATTTCCAGTCAAGATCAACAAAAGTTAACGCCAACGGCGAAACTTTACAAGGACAAAGGGAACTTTGAGTTTTATCGAATTTTTGTTAATTAACGTTCGCATCCTTCCCCCAAAAAGGTTAAAGTAATCACAATTTCTACTTTTTCCCTCACCCCATAGAATCCCTGCAGTGCAGGAGGCCATTCGGCCCATCGGGTCTGCACCGGCCCTCTGAAAGAGCCCCCCACCGAGGCTCACTCCCCCACCTAATCCCCGTAACCCCACCTAACCCGCACACCTTTGGACTGCGGGAGGAAACCGGAGCACCCGGAGGAAACCCACGCAGATACGGGGAGAACGTGCCGACTCCGCACAGACAGTGACCCAAGGCCGGGAATCGAACCTGGGACCATCATCGCTCCTCTCAGGCCAGGCCCCGATTCCCTTCAAAGTGCAGTTCTCCCGTGGCTGCTGGTTTACACAGCAAGCCCCCACAACCAGCAAATGAGGCGAATGGCATCAAGTGCCAAGGATGTCGTAGCCTAAATACAGACCATTCAGCCCAACTGGCCTGTGCTTCCAGGTGTCGCTACCCCACCTCAGGCCCCCCCCCCCCCTTCATCTCTCTTCAACAAACCCTCCCCCGCCACCACCACCATGTCTTTCGGTTCCCAGCTCTCTCACGGATTAATTCAGCTGCATCCGACATGCATCTGTGAACTATTGATCCTCTCAAATCGCTTTATTGTCTTAATGATCTCTCCTCAGCCACATCTCACTCTGGAGAAAGAAATAATCTTTCCTGGTCACCACCACACCCCCTCGGTTGTGACGTCCTCCCGTGGCCCTCGATGCCTTTCTTACGAGACAGTTCGGCACAGCTGGCTGAATGGTGGGCATATAGTCCGGAGTAAAGTCAACAATTCCTGTCCCGGCTGAGGTAGACATGGGAAGTGCCTCCTCCTCCAAGGGAGAGAGATGTCACATGTCCTTCATGGACGATAACTAATTATCTACGTGTAACAGAGAGATGAATTGTGCAAAGTTACTCCAATCCTGGTCTAACCAGCCATCCCATTCCATTCTGGGCTATCTCCGATCCATTTACCCGCATGTCATCTTTTCCCTTCGATATTTACACCCAACAGCAATCCATTGATTGTGTGACTAAATAACTACCTGTTTCTCCCAGCCGAGAGTAAGGCCAATTCCTGAAGGCTGAGATTGTTGGGAAGCAAGCCACAAAAGAAAATCTCTTTCCCTCCCTTCCCTAACTCCCTGCATTACCCAACTCCCAGCACTCTGTTCCAAGTTGCACTCCGTGCAGTAACCCTTACCCAGCACATATCTTCCCCCAATGCACCAAACTGCCACTTCAAACCAAACTGCCGCGTGTACCCTTCTGTCTCCCCCAGGTTGACCCTTCCCCCCACTGACCATGTGCCAGTTACTGACCCCTTACGGAGAGCTGTGATGAGGTCACACTCCAGTTTAACTTCCTGCAACAGTAATCGACACCTATTCAAGAACGGAATTTCAGGTGATTGACAGTTAGCCGCCACTCAGGCCGTTGAACTCCGCTATCCAACTTGCTTACCGGCTGTTAGCTCTCGGTCAGAATCTGACACTTAGGGTAAGGTTCTCCGTGTGGGAGCTCTCCCGCAGGAGTAGAATCGCTCCTGGTCTGCGCTGACGCTAGGAGAAGCACCCTAACCAACTCCCACTGACATGTGGGGGCACCATCTCCCCCTCCCCCTCACCATCACATGAACTGCAGACTTACCCCCCCCCCCCCCAACAGCACGCTAGCAAGGTGACCTGACACCCCCCCACCACCAGATCCCGATCAGAGACTCCCCTATCAGACCCCAACATCAAACCCCCATCAGTCCCACATATCAGAGACACCCATATCAAAGACCCCCATACCAGAGCTCACCATATCAGAGATTCCTATATCAGAACCCCCATATTAGAGACCCTCCCCATATCAGAGACCCCCCATATTAGAGTCCCCATTACAGAGACCCCCCATATCAAAGACCCACCATAACAGAGACCCCCATCAGGGACTCCCCATTTCAGAGCTCCCCATATCAGAGCCCCCATATCAGAGACCCACACTAATCCTTATTTGCATTGGCACAATTGACAAAACCATACCTCAAGAAATAATCTTTGTACTGATTTGTTCCCGAGTTATGTTTCTTCTTTGTAGGCCATTAACCAGAGGCCGTGGGGCTCTGTACGGAATATTTTGTTCAATAAACATTTTATTGAGGTATTTTTGGTATTATATCAACAACAACATAAACAATGTACATGAATCTATAAACATAGTGAAAAAGCCATCTCCCTCCCTTACAGGCCCCACCTTTATTAATCCCCTACTCTAAGCAAAACTAGCCCCCCCCCCCCACTTCTGCTGAGGGTTAATTTTTGGCGAAGAAGTCGATGAACGGTTGCCACCTCCGGGCGAACCCTAACAGTGACCCTCTCAAGGCGAACTTAATTTTCTCCAAACAGAGAAAGTTAGCCATGTCCGAAAACCAGGTCTCCGACTTCGGGGGCCTTGAGTCCCTCCAAGCTAATAGTATCCATCTCCGGGCTTCCAGGGAAGCAAAGGCAAGAACGTCTGCCCTTTTCTCCTCCTGGATTCCCGGGTCTTCCGACACCCCGGAAATCGCCACCTCTGGACTCCGTGCCACCCTTGTTTTTAACACCGTGTACATGACATCTGCAAACCCCTGCCAAAATCCCCTAAGCTTCGGACATGCCCAGAACATGTGGACATGGTTCGCTGGTCCTCCCGCACATTTTGCACACCTGTCTTCCACCCCAAAGAATCTGCTCATCCAGGCCACTGTCCTCTCCCCGACTCCACTCAAGCATTACCTTCCTTACTCGTGGGGTCTTGCCCGCCCACACGAAGCCAGAGATCACTTTGCTGACTCGTTTAAAAAAGGACCGCGGAATAAAGATGGGGAGACTTTGAAACACGAACAGGAATCTCATGAGGACCGTCATCTTCACCGTCTGCACCCTCCCAGCCAGTGACAGCGGGGGCGTGTCCCAACTCCGAAAACCGTCCTTCATTTGGTCTACTAGTCGGGCCAGATTTAATTTATGCAGCCGGTCCCATTCCCGCGCCACTTGAATGCCTGGGTACCTAAAGCTTCCCCCGACTAATCTAAACGGCAGCTCCCCCAATCACCTCTCCTGTCCCCTCACCTGGACCGCAAACATCTCACTTTTCCCCATAAAGTGGGCAAATTCCCCGAGAATCCTCATGATTTCTTCCATCCCCTCTATTGGGTCCGATACATACAGAAGCAGGTCGTCTGCATAGAGCGAGACTCTGTGTTGCACCTCCCCCCCCACCCCCCTCCCCCCCCACCGGACCAGCCCCTCCCAGCCCCTTGAGGCTCTCAGAGCAATTACCAACGGTTCTATAGCTAGCGCGAACAACAGTGGGGAGAGGGGGTATCCCTGCCTCGTCCCCCGGTGCAGTCTAAAATAGTCCGATGTTGTCCTATTCGTCCATACACTTGCCACAGGAGCCTGATACAGCAACCTGACCCAGTCAATACAGCCCCGCCCGAATCCAAACCGTCCCAGTACCTCCCACAGATAATCCCATTCTACCCGATCAAAGGCCTTCTCTGCATCCATTGCGATCACTACCTCCACCTCCCTACCTTCCGAGGGCATCATGATCACATTTAACAGCCTTCTTACATTGGCCACCAACTGCCTACCCTTAACAAACCCCGTCTGGTCCTCCCCAATAACGTCCGGAACACAGTCCTCAGTCCTGGAGGACAAAGTTTTTGCCAGTAATTTGGTATCCACATTCAGCAGGGAGATCGGCCTGCAGGACCCACACAGCTCCGGGTTCTTGTCCCACTTCAGAATCAGCGAAATCGTGGCCTGTGACATTGTCGGGGGCAACACCGGCCCCAATATCCCAGAGAACGTTTTATAGAACCCCACTGGGTACCCGTCCGGACCCGGGGCTTTACCCGACTGCATGGCCTTCAGACCCTCCACTCTCCCTTCCAACCCGATCGGGGCCCCCAGCCCTTCTACCCGCTCCCCGTCCACCTTTGGGAAATTCAGCCCCTCCAAGAAGTGCCTCATGCCCTCCGGCCCCGTAGGGGGTTCCGACCTGTACAGCCTGCTGTAGAAATCCCTAAACGCCTTATTCACCCCTGCTGAACCTCTGACCAGGTTCCCATCTCCGTCATTTACTTTCCCCATCTCCCTCTTTCTAAGCTGCTGTGCAAGTATTCTGCTGGCCTTCTCTCCATACTCGTAAATCGCCCCCCCTCGCCTTTCTCAGCTGCTCCATCGCCCTCCCTGTGGTTAACAAGCCGAACTCCGCCTGTAGCCTCCGCCGTTCCCTTAAAAGCCCTGCCTCTGGGGTCTCCGCATACCTCCTATCGATCTGTAGTATCTCCTTTACCAGTCGGTCCGTCTCTGCCCTGTCCACCTTCTCCCTGTGGGCCCGTTTGACCTGCAGGTAGTTCTGAATACATTTCCTCAGCCGCTCGCACACCCATTCGTCCCCTTCCCACATCTAACCTCCAGTGCGGGCGCTGGTTACTGTTTTTACTAACCTGCAGGTCAACCCAGTGTGGAGCATGGTCTGAGATTGTGATCGCCGAGTACCCCGTGTCCACCGTCCCTGCCAGTAAGGCCCTGCTCAAAATAAAGAAATCGATCCGGGAGTACACTTTATGCACGTGTGAGTAGAAGGAGAACTCTTTCACCCTCGGCTGCCCAAATCTCCATGGATCCACCCCCCCATCTGCTCCACGAACCCTTTTAGTTCCTTTGCCATTGCTGGGACCCTGCCCATTTTTGAGCTTGACCGGTCCAAGCCCGGGTCAATAACTGTGTTGCAGTCCCCTCCCATGACCAACCTGTGCGAGCCCAGGTCCGGTATCTTCCCCAGCATCCTCTTTATAAACCCCACATCGTCCCAATTTGGCGCATACACATTTACTAATACCACCTGCAGCCCCTCCAGTTTCCCACTGACCATAATGTACCGACCTCCTACATCCAAAACTATTCTACCCGCCTCAAACACCACCCGCTTATTGATCAGGATCGCAAACCCTCTAGTCTTTGAATCTAGTCCCGAGTGAAAGACCTGACTGACCCAGCCTTTCCTCAATCTAATCTGGTCAGTTACTCTCAGGTGCGTCTCCTGCAACATTACCACATCCGCCTTCAGTCCCCTAAGATGCGTGAACACGCGTGCCCTCTTGACCGGCCCATTTAACCCTCGAACATTCCAAGTGATCAGCCTAGTTGGGGGGCTCATTGCCCGCCCCCCGCTCGCCGATCAGCCGTCCCCTTTTAAAAAAAATATATATTTATTCAAATTTTTCAACAAATTTTCAACAAGACCCCCCCCCCAACAAAAAGAAAGAAACAAGAACACAACAAGCAGAAATTGTACATTGGATTTCCCCCATATACAATAACCCCCATATAACATTTAAAAACACAAATAGGGGGAAAAAAACACCTTCGCCCCAACGCCACCCCAAAAGAACCCCCCACCCCTCCCTCCCCCCCCCCCCCCACCCTTGGGCTGCTGCTGACCTCCTCCTAACACTCCGCGAGATAGTCTAGGAACGGTTGCCACCGCCTGAGGGACCCTTGCACAGACCCTCGCAAGGCAAACTTTATCCTCTCCAGCTTGATGAACCCTGCCATGTCATTGATCCAAGCTTCCACACTGGGGGGCTTCACATCTTTCCACATTAGCAAGATCCTCCGCCGGGCTACCAGGGACGCAAAGGCCAGAATACCGGCCTCTTTCGCCTCCTGCACTCCCGGCTCGTCCGATACCCCAAATAATGCCAACCCCTAACTCGGCTTGACCCGGGCTTTCACCACCTTGGACATAGTCCTCGCAAAATCCCTCCAAAACCCATCCAGCGCCGGGCACGACCAGAACATATGGACGTGATTTGCCGGGCTCCCCGAGCACCTCCCACACCTGTCCTCCACCCCAAAGAACCTACTCATCCTCGCCCCTGTCATGTGCGCTCTGTGAGTAACTTTGAACTGTATTAGGCTGAGCCTGGCGCAAGAGGAGGAAGAATTAACCCTACCCAGGGCATCAGCCCACAGACCCTCATCAATCTCCTCCCCAAGCTCCTCCTCCCACTTGCCCTTTAGCTCCTCTACCGAAACCTCCTCCTCTTCTTTCATCTCTTGATAGATCGCCGAAACCTTGCCTTCTCCGACCCATACACCCAAAATCACCCTGTCCTGAATTCCCTGTGCCGGGAGCAACGGGAATTCCCTCACCTGCCGCCTCACAAATGCCCTCACTTGCATGTACCTGAACGCATTTCCTGGGGGTAGCCCAAACTTCTCCTCCAGTGGCCCTAGGCTCGCAAACGTCGCATCGCTGAACAGGTCCCCCATTCTTCTAATCCCTGCCCGATGCCAGCTCCGAAAACCCCCATCCATCCTTCCCGGGATGCACCAATGATTCTCCCGAATCGATGACCAAACCGAGGCTCCCACCTCGTCCCTGTGTCGCCTCCACTGCCCCCAGATCTTCAGCATCGCCGCCACCACCGGACTCGTGGTGTACCTTGTCGGCGAGAGCGGCAGCGGTGCCGTCGCCAGCGCCCTCAGGCTCGTGCCCACACAGGACGCCATCTCTAGCCTCTTCCACGCCGCCCCCGCTCCCTCCATCACCCACTTACAGATCATCGCCACATTCGCTGCCCAATAATAGCCACACAGATTCGGCAGCGCCAGCCCTCCCTGTCCCTGCTACTCTCCAGAAACACTCTCTTCACCCTCGGGGTCTTATTCGCCCACACAAATCCCATGATGCTCCTGCTTACCCATTTGAAAAAGGCCTTGGGGATCATAATGGGAAGGCACTGGAACACAAAGAGAAACCTCGGGAGGACCGTCATTTTGACCGACTGCACCCTACCCGCTAGTGAGAGTGGCAGCATATCCCATCTTTTAAAATCCTCCTCCATCTGCTCCACCAACCGCGTCAGATTGAGCTTGTGCAGGGCCCCCCAACTCCTAGCTACTTGGATCCCTAGGTACCGAAAGCTCCTTTTCGCCCTCTTCAGCGGTAGCTCGTCTATCCCCCTTCCCTGGTCCCCTGAATGCACCACAAAGAGCTCACTCTTCCTTACGTTGAGTTTATACCCCGAAAAGTCCCCAAACTCCCGAAGGATCCGCATGACCTCCGCCATCCCCTCCACTGGATCCGCAACATACAACAACAAGTCATCGGCATACAACGACACCCGGTGTTCCTCTCCCTTCCCGGACCAGTCCCCTCCATTTCCTGGACTCCCTCAGTGCCATGGCCAGCGGCTCAATTGCCAGTGCAAACAACAAGGGGGATAAGGGGCACCCCTGCCTCGTCCCCCGGTACAGCCGAAAGTACTCCGACCTCCGCCGGTTCGTAGCCACACTCGCCACCGGAGCTCTATATAACAGTCTGACCCAACTGATGAACCCCTCCCCGAACCCAAACCTCCGCAACACTTCCCAAAGATCAAAGGCCTTCTCCGCGTCCATAGCTGCCACTACCTCCACTTCCCCCTCCACCGAGGGCATCATAATCACATTGAGGAGCCTCCGCACATGTGTTTAGCTGCCTACCCTTCACAAATCCCGTCTGGTCCTCATGAATCACCCCCGGGACGCAGTCCTCAATTCTCGTAGCCAGCACCTTCGCCAGCAACTTAGCGTCAACATTGAGGAGCGAGATCGGCCTATACGACCCACATTGCAATGGATCCTTGTCCCGCTTCAAGATCAAAGAAATCAGCGCCCTGGACATTGTCGGGGGCAAGGTCCCCCCCTCCCTCGCTTTATTAAAAGTCCTCACCAGCAACGGGCCCAGCAGGTCCACGTATTTCCTGTAGAATTCAACCGGGAACCCATCCGGCCCTGGGGCCTTCCCCGCCTGCATGCTCCCTGTAGCGCACAAAGACTCACGAGAGACGAATAGAGATGAAGTCGATGAGGCTTTATTAAGCGTGACTTGTTCCCCGCAGTTCAGTAACAGACTGGCCTGCGGGGGAGAACTCCTGGTTCTTATACTCCGCCTTCAGAGCGGAGCTAGAGGTCAACAGCCAACCAGGACCCGGGATCTGTCAGCCAATGACATCACGGCTTCACAGTCCCACATGACCCCTAATGCATACTACCACACTCCCCAATCCTTTAACCAGCTCCTCCAGCCCAATCGGCGCCCCCAAACCAGCCACCTCCTCCTCCTCCACCCCCGGGAACCTCAGGTGATCTAGGAATCGTCGCATACCCTCCTCCCCCGCTGGGGGCTCAGACCTGTACAGATCCCCATAGAAGTCCCTAAATACCTCGTTTATTCTCACCGCACTCCACACCGTATTCCCCCCTCTATCCTTAACTCCACCTATCTCCCTCGCTGCCTCCCCCTTACGAAGCTGATGTGCCAGCATCCGACTCGCCTTCTCCCCATACTCATACGTTGCCCCCTGCGCTTTCCTCCACTGTGCCTCTGCTTTCCCTGTGGTCAACAGGTTGAATTCCGTCTGGAGGTTCCGTCGCTCCCTGAGTAGTCCCTCCTCGGGGGCCTCTGCATATCTCCTGTCCACCCTTAAGATCTCCCCCACCAACCTCTCCCTCTCCCTGCCCTCTCCCTTCTCCCTATGGGCCCTAATGGAGATTAGCTCTCCCCTGACCACCGTCTTCAACGCCTCCCAGACTACCCCCTCCTGCACCTCCCCGTTGTCGTTGGCCTCCAAATATCTTTCAATGCACCCCCGCACCCGCCCGCACACCTCCTCATCCGCCAATAATCCCACATCAAGGTGCCACAGCGGGCGCTAGTCCCTCTCCTCCCCCAACTCCAGCTCCACCCAATACGGGGCGTGGTCCGAGACGGCTATGGCCGAATATTCCGTTCCCTCCACTTTCGGGATTAGCGCCCTACTCAAAATGAAAAAATCTATCTGGGAGTAGGCTCTATGGACGCGGGAAAAGAAGTAAAATTCCCTGGCCCCCGGCCTGACAAACCTCCATGGATCCACGACCCAGCATGCATTTCATAAATCCGGCATCATCCCAATTCGGGGCATATACGTTCACCAGTACCACCCGCACCCCCTGCAACCTACCGCTCACCATCACATATTGATCTCTGTTATCCACTACAATATTCTTGGCCTCGAACGACACCCGCTTCCCCATCAGTATTGCAACCCCTCTGTTCTTCGCATCCAGCCCCGAATGAAAGACCTGCCCTACCCATCCCTTTCTCAGCCTAACCTGATCTGCCACCTTCAAATGTGTCTCCTGGAGCATGACCACGTCTGCCTTCAGTCCCTTTAAGTGTGCGAACACCCGGGCCCTCTTGACCGGCCCGTTCAGGCCCCTCACATTCCAAGTTATCAGCCGGATCGCCCCGCCCCCCCCCCCCGCCGACTAGCCATCTCCTTTTCTAGGCCAGCCACGTGCCCGCGCCTCCCGCACCCTCCAGCCCCCCAGGCGGCGGTCCCCCGCCCCGACCAACGCTCCTACTTCCAGCTCCCTTTTGGCCAATGCAGCAGCAACCCAGTTCCCCCCGCCCCCCCTCCTCCCCGCTAGATCCTCATCTAGCCATTTTGCTCCCCCCATGACACTCGCGTAAGTCAGCTGACTCCTGGTGACCCCGGCCTCTCCCGCCATCCCATCGACCCCCCAGTGTGAGAATCCCCCCTCCCCTTGGCAGTCAGTGCGCGCTCCTCTCCAGCACCGCCCTTCCCCCCCCCGGTCCCACCCCCATCCTTCCCTAACGCGGGAAAAAGCCCGCGCTTTCCTGAGCCGCCCCGCCCCCTCTGGCACAGCTCCTTTTTGCGGCCTTACCCCAACTGCCCATCCCCGGGCCTCCACCCCCCTCTTCCTCTGCGGGGCCCTGCCCCTCCAACACCGACGCCCACACTCTCCCACAGCCCCCACATCAAATCCATTCACCCATCCCCACCCAGCACTCAAACCAAAAGAACATTCCCCAAACGCGGTAAACACAGTAAACATCCCCCCACGACAAACCCTCAATTTGAGTCCAACTTTTCAGTCTGTATAAAGTGCCATGCCTCATCGGGCGTTTCAAAATAGTGGTGCCGATCTTGGAACGTGACCCACAATCGCGCTGGCTGCAGCATCCCGAACTTCACCCCCTTCCGATGGAGCACCGCCTTAGCCCGGTTGAAACCAGCTCTCCTCTTAGCCACCTCCGCACTCCAGTCCTGGTAAATTCGGATCTCCGTGTTCTCCCACCTGCTGCTCCGCTCTTTTTTGGCCCATCTCAGGACACACTCTCTGTCCATAAAGCGGTGAAACCTCACCACTACAGCACTTGGCGGCTCGTTGGCCTTGGGTCTCCTTGCAGGACCCGATGAGCCCCATCCAGCTCCAGGGGCCTCGGGAAGGCTCCCGCGCCCATCAACGAATTGAGCATCGTGCTCATATACGCCCCGGCATGGGCCCCGGCACGGGCCCCTCCACCCCTTCAGGGAGACCCAGAATCTGAAGATTCTTCCTCCTCGACCCATTCTCCAGGTCCTCGAATTTTTCCGCCCACCTCTTGTGCAGCGCCTCATGCGCCTCCACCTTCACCGCCAGGCCCAAGATCTCGTCCTCGTTCTCCGAGGCTTTTTGCCGCACCTCCCGGATCGCCGCCCCCTGGGCCCTCTGGGTCTCCACAAGCTTCTCAATCGCCGCCTTCATTGGCGCCAGCATTTCTGTCTTCAGCTCCTCAAAGCAGCGTTTAAGAAACTCCTGCTGCTCCTGCGACCACTGCGCCAATGCTGCCTGGTCTCCACCCGCTGCCATCTTGCTTTTCCTCCCTCGCACTTTTCGTTGCTCCAAGATCCCTTTTTTAGCCGCTCCACTCCTGGTCCAATCCATATAGTGCCGGGGGGACCTTGCTGTCACCTTCCCACACTGGAAGCCGTCGAACAATTGCTTTTGGGCCCCTCTGAAGAGCCCAAAAGTCCGTTCCCGGCGGGAGCTGCTGGACGTGCGACCTACCTAGGCATAGCCGCAACCAGATGTGCCAGCCATCCCCTTTTTTGGGCCCGCCTCCAGCCCATGCTCCACGCCTTCACCGCCCCGCCCCCAGATAGCCTCCTCCCCCAACCTCCTCTCTGTCCCTTAGCCCAAGTCCCTCCCTCGTCAGCAGAACATTTACCCCCCCCCCCAAGTAACAACACTCTGTAACCCAACCCCTTCACTACACCAAAACATTTACCCCCCCCCCCTCCCCACTGCGCTTCCGTGAGCTAGCCCGCCCAGCTAGCTTGGTGGCCCCCATCCCTGCCGCCGGATAGTCTCTCACCTATTGTTCCCTCCCCCCCTCCCCCCCCCTCCCCCGCTCGTACAAACATACTCCAACATCAAACAATCCCCACACAATTGCCCGACAGACAAACACCAAGATCTAAACAAGCACACTTCCATCCCCCAACAGTGCAAATGAAAACCTTAACTCACTCAGCCCTGCCGCTGGTCCCAAATCAGTGCAAAAGGCATCACAAACAGCGTCCACAAAATGAAAAATGATAAACATTGAAAAAAAAAAAGTTCTCAATCCACCACCAGTCCTTTCCTTTTCGCGAAGTCCAACTCAAAATAAAAGTGCTGTTCCTCGTGCGTGACCCAGAAACGGGCCGGATACAACAGTCCAAACTTCACCTTTCTCTTAAAAAGGATCGACCTAATCTGGTTGAAGCCTGCTCTTCTCCTGGCCACCTCCACTCAGGTCTTGGTAGACCCGCAGGATACTATTGTCCCACTTACAGCTCCGTGTCTGCTTGGCCCACTGCAGAATGTGCTCCTTATCCAAGTACCTGTGGAATCTCACCACCATTGCCCTCGGGGGTTCTCCCATTCACGGCTTCCTCGCGAGTGCTCTGTGGGCCCTGTCCACCTCCAAGGGTCGGGAGAATGCCCCATCCCGCAGCAGCTTCTCAAACATGTCCGCGATGTATGCCCCAGCGTCTGCTCCTTCAAACCCCTCCGGGAGCCCAACGATTCTCAAGTTCTGCTGGCGGGACCTATTAGAACATAGAACATAGATCAATACAGCGCAGTACAGGCCCTTCGGCCCACGATGTTGCACCGACATGGGAAGTCAAAAAACAAAAGCCATCTAACCTACACTATGCCATTATCATCCATATGCTTATCCAATAAACTTTTAAATGCCCTCAATGTTGGCGAGTTCACTACTGTAGCAGGTAGGGCATTCCACGGCCTCACCACTCTTTGCGTAAAGAACCTACCTCTGACCTCTGTCCTATATCTATTACCCCTCAGTTTAAGGCTATGTCCCCTCGTGCTAGCCATTTCCATCCGCGGGAGAAGGCTCTCACTGTCCACCCTATCTAACCCCCTGATCATTTTGTATGCCTCTATTAAGTCTCCTCTTAACCTTCTTCTCTCTAACGAAAACAACCTCAAGTCCATCAGCCTTTCCTCATAAGATTTTCCCTCCATACCAGGCAACATCCTGGTAAATCTCCTCTGCACCCGCTCCAAAGCCTCCACGTCCTTCCTATAATGCGGTGACCAGAATTGTACGCAATACTCCAAATGCGGCCGTACCAGAGTTTTGTACAGCTGCAACATGACCTCCTGACTCCGGAACTCAATCCCTCTACCAATAAAGGCCAACACTCCATAGGCCTTCTTCACAACCCTATCAACATGGGTGGCAACTTTCAGGGATCTATGTACATGGACACCTAGATTCCTCTGCTCATCCACACTTCCAAGAACTTTACCATTAGCCAAATATTACGCATTCCTGTTATTCTTTCCAAAGTGAAACACCTCACACTTCTCTACATTAAACTCCATTTGCCACCTCTCAGCCCAGCTCTGCAGCTTATCTATGTCCCTCTGTAACCTGCTACATCCTTCCGCACTGTCGACAACACCACCGACTTTAGTGTCGTCTGCAAATTTACTCACCCACCCTTCTGCGCCATCCTCTAGGTCATTGATAAAAATGACAAACAGCAACGGCCCCAGAACAGATCCTTGTGGTACGCCACTTGTAACTGAACTCCATTCTGAACATTTCCCATCAACCACCACCCTCTGTCTTCTTACAGCTAGCCAATTTCTGATCCATACCCTTAAATCACCCTCAATCCCCAGCCTCCGTATTTTCTGCAATAGCCTACCGTGGGGAACCTTAACAAACGCTTTACTGAAATCCATATACACCACATCAACTGCTCTACCCTCGTCTACCTGTTCAGTCACCTTCTCAAAGAACTCGATAAGGTTTGTGAGGCATGACCTACCCTTCACAAAGCCATGCTGACTATCCCTAATCATACTATTCCTATCTAGATGATTATAAATCTTGTCTCTTATAATCCCCTCCAAGACTTTACCCACAACAGACGTGAGGCTCACGGGTCTATAGTTGCCGGGGTTGTCTCTACTCCCCTTCTTGAACAAAGGGACCACATTTGCTATCCTCCAGTCCTCTGGCACTATTCCTGTAGCCAATGATGACATAAAAATCAAAGCCAAAGGCCCAGCAATCTCTTCCCTGGCTTTCCAGAGAATCCTAGGATAAATCCCATCAGGCCCCAAGTCATGTCTAATGGCATCATAATTGCCCTTCCCCCAGCTATAACTCTTGCCCTGCGGGGTATACTTATCCCTTTCCATCACTGATGTAAACGTCACCGAATTGTGGTCACTGTCCCCAAAGTGCTCACCTACCTCCAAATCGAACACCTGGCCTGGTTCATTACCCAAAACCAAATCCAATGTGGCCTCTCCTCTTGTTGGCCTGTCAACATATTGTGTCAGGAAACCCTCCTGCACACATTGCACAAAAAACGACCCATCTAATGTACTCGAACTATATCTTTTCCAGTCAATATTTGGAAAGTTAAAGTCTCCCATAATAACTACCCTGTTACTTTCACTCTTATCCAGAATCATCTTCGCCATCCTTTCCTCTACATCCCTAGCACCATTTGGAGGCCTATAGAAAACTCCCAACAGGGTGGCCTCTCTTTTCCTGTTTCTAACCTCAGCCCATACTACCTTGGAAGATGTGTCCCCATCTAGCATCCTCTCCGCCACCGTAATACTGTTTTTGACTAGCAGCGCCACACCTCCCCCTCTTTTGCCTCCTTCTCTGAGCTTACTAAAACACCTAAACCCCGGAACCTGCAACAACCATTCCTGTCACTGCTCTATCCATGTCTCCGAAATGGCCACAACATCGAAGTCCCAGGTACCAACCCATGCTGCCAGTTCCCCTACCTTATTTCATATACTCCTGGCATTGAAGTAGACACACTTCAAACCACCTACCTGAACACTGGCCCCCTCCTGCGAAGTCAATTCTGTGCTCCTGACCTCTATACTCTCAATCTCTCGTACCCTAAAACTACAATCCAGGTTCCCATGCCCCTGCTGTATTAGTTTAAACCCCCCCAAAGAGCACTAACAAATCTCCCCCCCAGGATATTCGTGCCCCTCTGGTTGAGATGTAGACCATCCTTTCTGTAGAGGTCCCACCTTCCCCAGAAGGAGCCCCAGTTATCCAGAAATCTGAATCCCTCCCGCCTGCACCATCCCTGTAGCCACGTGTTTAAATGCTCTCTCTCCCTATTCCTCATCTCACTATCACGTGGCACGGGCAGCAACCCAGAGATAACAACTCTGTTTGTTCTCGTTCTGAGCTTCCATCCTAGCTCCCTGAAAGCCTGCCTGACATCCTTGTCCCCTTTCCTACCTATGTCATTAGTGCCAATGTGGACCACGACTTGGGGCTGCTCCCCCTGCCCCTTAAGGACCCGGAAAACACGATCCGAGACATCACGTACCCTTGCACCTGGGAGGCAACATACCAAACGTGAGTCTCTCTCGCTCCCACAAAATCTCCTATCTGTGCCCCTGACTATCGAGTCCCCAATTACTAATGCTCTGCTCCTCTCCCCCCTTCCCTTCTGAGCAACAGGGACAGACTCCGTGCCAGAGGCCCGTACCCCATGGCTTACCCCTGGTAAGTCCCTCTTACAGTTACCCATCTATCTCCAATCTTTGGTGTAACTAGTTCCCTGAAGCTGCTATCTATGACCCCCTCTGCCTCCCGAATGATCCGAAGTTCATCCAACTCCAGCTCCAGTTCCCTAACTTGGTCTTGGAGGAGCTGGAGATGGCAGCACTTCCTGCAGGTAAAATCAGCAGGGACACTAACGGCATCCCTCACCTCAAACATCCTGCAGGAGGAACATTGCACTCCCTTCCCTGCCATCCCTCTAACCTCCAACCAAGATCTCGTTAATAAATAAATAAATAAATGTTTTAAAATATAATAATAATATGGTACTTACCTCACACCAATGGGTCTTATTATTAGGTTAGAGGAGGAGGGCGGGTGGGAGACACTACACGTGTAGTGTCTCGGGTTTCCTCTCCACCAGAATTTATTGGATAGGGGGGGGCCTTCCCAGAAGTCTGCGGGTCGAACTTCCGGTTCCCGCCTTCTATTAAAAAAAATATATAACAAAATAAAACAGAAAAAGAAGAACAGAAACGGGACCAGGTAAGTGTTTTTAAAGTAAAAACTTACCTCCCAGAAGGCCCTTGCGCACCGCTCCCGCTAAAATCCAAAAGGTCTCTAGGTTCTCCACCTTCTCCAGGAGCTTCTTCTGCTGGTCTCTCGGCATCCCCACCTCCAACTCCTCCACAGTCCCTCCTGCTCAGCCAGCGCCTTCTCTCCCTTCTGGATCGCCCGATCTTGGGCGTTTCAATTCTGAAATACAAAAGCTGATCTTGATCCAATACTTTGTCTCTCCATGGGCATTGTGTTTTCAAAACCACACCATATTAGATAGGTCCTGTACTTCACTCATAGTTGGGAGTCAGTGCTTTATCAGCTCAACCACAGGTGATTGGTGCTTCTTATCATATTAACCTCAGCCTCAATGGCGACATCATTGTATTAATGCTCCCTGCATCTGTAAATTTTGACTGCATGTGAAAATCAATGACATAGTCCTGTGAGGAGGAAAGTTTACTGGGGAGACTTTAAGCTGTAAGAAGATACTACACTTGTTAGCATGGTCTGTTCGTGTGAAATCATCTTGTTGCCTGGTATGGAGGGAAGATCTTATGAGGAAAGGCTGAGGGACTTGAGGCTGTTTTCGTTAGAGAGAAGAAGGTTAAGAGGTGACTTAATTGAGGCATACAAGATGATCAGAGGATTGGATCGGGTGGATAGTGAGAGCCTTTTTCCTCGAATGGTGATGTCTAGCATGAGGGTACATAGCTTTAAATTGAGGGGAGATAGATATAAGACAGATGTCAGAGGTAGGTTCTTTACTCAGAGAGTAGTAAGGGCGTGGAATGCCCTGCCTGCAACAGTAGTGGACTCGCCAACACTAAGGGTATTCAAATGGTCATTAGATAGACATATGGATGATAAGGGAATAGTGTAGATGGGCTTTAGAGTGGTTTCACAGGTCGGCGCAACATCGAGGGCCGAAGGGCCTGTACTGCGCTGTAATGTTCTATGTTCTATGTTCTATGTTCTATGTTCTATGTCCAATCTAAGCTCCAGCCGCTCGATTGACTCTTTTATCGGGTCCAAGCAGTCCAGTTTCTGCTTAGCAAAGTCTTCCTGAATATTTTGCATCAGCTGCTCCGTTGACCGCTGGGTCGACAAGCCAGAGGTCCGGTCCTCCGCCATGCTGTCTCCCGCTGCAGCTTCAGCCCAAGCCTTCTCTGTCTCTCTGTCTCTGCCTTTACGAGCACTTCTAGTCCTTCTCTCCATGCACCGACGGTCCATCTCTCCATGCACCGATGGTCCATCCCCTCATCCTGCCTATTAACCTTTTGTGCGGCACTTTATCAAATGCCTTTTGGAAATCTAGGTAGACCACATCTACTGGTTCCCTTTATCTAGCCTACTAGTTACATCCTCAATAAATTTGTGAAACAGGGTTTTTCTCTGGTAGAAGTATGCTGACTTGTTCGAATCATACTATCCTTTTCCAAGTGCATTGCTAAGATTTCCTTAATATGCTCCAGCATCTTCCCAACAACTGATGTTCGGCTAACTGGCCTGTCTCTCCCTCCTTTCTTGAAGAGTGGTGCAACATTTGCCAACTTCCAGTCCAGTGGGAATTCAGTACACAATTGCCTCTGTCGTCAGTTTTGCAATTCAAGTCCGGTCGAAAATCGGGGGGAAAGGTCCAAAAAGACCGGCCCGAGCGGGAGCCACCAAATGTGCGACTTAATCCTTCATAGCCGCCACTGGAAGTGGCTCTGCACATAGTTAACGCTAGCACTGCTCTGCCCTGGCCTGGACTCTCCTGAGCAGCTCTCTCCAGCAAACCCAGTTCTGAGATCCTGGCCAGTAGGTACACTGCCTATTTGTGTCTCTGGCCGTCTCTTTCTTTTGCGAAAATGATCCATCTTCACAGTCCTCTTGCTAGCTGCTGGAAAATGCAAGCTGCTCTGCTCCGTGATTTGGTGCCAAAGCACGTGCATAGAGGGAGCTTGACGTCAGGTGTACGTGCAGGGCGCATGACCTGCTCTCTGCTGCCTCTTCTGGCCGGAAGACTGTGCACAGCCTCATTTACGTTTGTTTAAAAGGCGGCCACAGCAGCTGGGTGCTTTCGCCATGGGATCCTCCCAACACCCGTCCACAGCCCCACCGCGACCCACACTTTTGAAAAACACTGCCCTATATTATACTCCATCCACCATCTTGTTGCCTTCTCACTAACCTGTTTATATTCCTTTGCTGCTTCTCTGTGTCCTCCCCACAGCTTACCTCCTCACCTAGTTTGGCATCATCCACAAACTTTGATACATTACTCTCTGTTTCTTCATCAAAGTAATCAGTACAGATTGTAAATAACTAAGGCCCCAGCACTGATCCTTGCAACACTCCACTATTCACTACCTTTTAACTTGAAAAAGCCTCCTTTAGGCCCACTCTTTGTTTTCTCTCCCTTAGCCAGTCCTTTATTCATGCTAAAATATAACCCCAAACTCCCTGACCCAATTGGTCTAAATCTTCCAGTCTGGCACACCATAAGAATCATTACAGGTGGGACAGATTATTTGAGAGACCAGTGAAAGTCCGTTACCTCAGGCAGGAAATTCCGGTCTCGGGAATTAACCTTTTGTGCGGCACTTTATCAAATGCCTTTTGGAAATCTAGGTAGACCACATCTACTGGTTCCCTTTATCTAGCCTACTAGTTACATCCTCAATAAATTTGTGAAACAGGGTTTTTCTCTGGTAGAAGTATGCAGACTTGTTCGAATCATACTATCCTTTTCCAAGTGCATTGCTAAGATTTCTTTAATATGCTCCAGCATCTTCCCAACAACTGATGTTCGGCTAACTGGCCTGTAGTTCACCATTTTCTCTCTCCCTCCTTTCTTGAAGAGTGGTGCAACATTTGCCAACTTCCAGTCCAGTGGGACCATTCCCGAATCCACAGGATTTTGGAAATCAAGGCCAACATATCCATTATCTCTGCAGCTATCTCTTTTAGAATTTCAGGGTGTAGGACGTCAGGCCCTGAGGGTTTGTCAGACTTTAGACCCCGAGGTCTCACCTAAAATGTTCGCTTCTGATATTAATTTCCTTGAATTCCACACTCATTTTAGCTTCTGGGTTATCATCTAACTCTGGTGTGAATCTTATCCCTTCTACTGTGACGACAGACCCAAAATATTTGTTCAATGTCTCTTCCATTTATTCATTCCCCCTGATCACCTGCTTCTTAGGGACCAACAGTAACTTTAGCTACTCTCTTCCTTTTTACGTACTTGTAAAAACTCTTACAATCAGATTTTATATTTCTGGCCAGTTTATTATCATATTCTATGTTTCCCTGTTTATTAACCTTTTGGTGTCCCTCTGTTAGTTTCTAAAAGACCCCCAATCCTCAGGCTTGCTACTGTTTTTTGTGCCACCTTGTTAGCCTCTTCTTTTAATCTAATAATTTCATAACTTCATGAGCGACACATGGTGGGTCACTGATTTGTTTTTGATTTTCAGTCCAATGTATTTTTGTTGAAGATTTTGAATTGAAGACTGAGAGGAGATTTGATCGAGATGTTCAAAATCATGAGGGGGGGCTGGACAGAGTAGACGGGGAGAAACCGTTCCCGCTCGTAAAAGGATCGGGAACAAGAGGGGACACAGATTTAAAGTGATTCGCGAAAGAAGCAAATGTGATGTGAGGAAAAAACGTTTTCACCCAGCGAGTGGTTGGGTTTGGAATGAGCGGCCTGGCAATGTGGGGGAGGCCGGTGCAATCGAGGCTTTCCAAAGGGAATTAGATGATTATTTGAATGGAAGCAATGTGTGGTGGTACGGGAAAAAGGCAGGGAAATGGCACTGAGTCATTTTGCTCATTTGGAGAGCCGGTGTGGAGAGCCTTTGCACCATGACAAATCTGCAATTGTGTGAATTGACTAAGTTTAAGTTTCTTGTTTGCAATTGGAGTGCGCCACTTTCAAACTTACCATTGAATTCAATGTGTTATGATCACTATTTCCCAGGGATCGTTTGCTCTGAGATAACTAATTAACTCTGCTTCATGACACAATACTACATCTTTTTTTTTAAATTTAGAGTACCCCATTATTTTCTTCCAATTAAGGGCAATTTAGTGTGGCCAATCCACCTACTCTGCACATCTTTGGGTTGTGGGGGTGAAACCCACGCAAACACGGGGAGAATGTGCAAACTCCGCATGGACAGTGACCCAGGGCCGTGATTCGAACCTGGGCCCTCAGCACCGTAGGCAGCGGTGCTAACCACTGCGCCACCGTGCTGCCCTGCACAATACTAGATCTAAGATAGCTTAATCCCTACTGGATTGCAAATCGTATTGCTCCAAGGGACTGCGGCAAAAACATCCGACAAGCTAACTTTCCAGCCCCCTCTTTACCAATTTGATTGTCCTGGTCCACATGGAGATTAAAGTCCCCGACAATTATTACATTTCCTTTGTTTTTTTTGTTTTTTAAAACATTTTAAAAAATAAATTTAGAGTACCCAATTCATTTTTTCCCAATTAAGGGGCAATTTAGCGTGGCCAATCCACCTACCCTGCACATCTTTGGGTTGTGGGGGTGAGACCCACACAGACACGGGGAGAATGTGCAAACTCCACACGGACAGTGACCCAGACCCGGGATCGAACCTGGGACCTCGGCGCCGTGAGGCAGCAGTGCTAACCCACTGTGCCACCGTGCTGCCTCCATTTCCTTTGTTGCAGGTTCCAATCATTTCATGTTTAACGCCTTGCCCATTGGCAGAACCATTGTTAGGAGACCAACAAAGTACACCCGAGGCCAGGCCCTTCCTGGCTAAGGTCCTTCTGTCATCCTTTACTATCCGGGTTGCTCCCCCTCCTTTGCCATTCTGTCTGTCATTCCAAAATATTGGGCGGGATTTTCTACCCCACCCCCTCCCACTCCATGGTGACAGAGGAACCTGCCATGGTGAGGGGGGTGGGGGGAGAGAGAATCGCCATTGATGGGGCCGGACGAATCCGCGAGCACGAAGTGCGGGAGGATTCATAAGAAGATAAGAAGATAAGAACTAGGAGCAGGAGTAGGCCATCTGGCCCCTCGAGCCTGCTCCACCATTCAATGAGATCATAGCTGAACTTTTGTGGACTCAGCTCCACTTTCCAGCCCGAAAACCATAACCCTTAATCCTTTTATTCTTCAAAAAACTATCTATCTTTATCTTAAAAACATTTAATGAAGGAGCCTCAACTGCTTCACTGGGCAAGGAATTCCATAGATTCACAACCCTTTGGGTGAAGAAGTTCCTCCTAAACTCCGTCCTAAATCTACTTCCTCTTATTTTGAGGCTATGCCCCCTAGTTCTGCTTTCACCCGCCAGTGGAAACAACCTGCCCGCATCTATCCTATCTGTTCCCTTCATAATTTTATATGTTTCTATAAGATCCCCCCCCCCCCCCCCGCATCCTTCTAAATTCCAACGAGTACAGTCCCAGTCTACTCAACCTCTGCTCGTAATCCAACCCCTTCAGCTCTGGGATTAACCTAGTGAATCTCCTCTGCACACCCTCCAGCGCCAGTACATCCTTTCTCAGGTAAGGAGACCAAAACTGAACACAATACTCCAGGTGTGGCCTCACTAACACCGCACACAACCGCATAATGGCCCTTTTTCCCGCAGCTTTTGCAGATAGCTGCGCGGGTCGGACAGCGCTGTCGGGGGTGTTTCGCCTGGCCGCAGAAATAACAGCGGGCGCCCCCAGTGCGACTCGGCGTTTGGACTGCGCAAGCCTGTGGGGTGTCCGGGGGGGGGGTAGGGGGTTTGCCGCGACGGGTACGTACGGGGCCCAATGGGCTGCCGCGCGGTCGGGGCCGTAGGTGCAGATATTACGCGCGGCCACGTCTAGGGAGGCTGCTAGGGCCCGTGCCTCTGAGAGTCCTAGCGGCTCTCTTTCTAGAAGTCTTTGGCGGATTTGGGAGGATTGCATACCTGCCACAAAAGCATCGCGCATTAACTTGTCCGTGTGTTCATTTGCGTTCACCGACGGGCAGCTGCAGGCTCATCCCAAAATCAGCAGCGCGGCGTAGAATTCGTCCATCGATTCTCCGGGAGCTTGCCGTCTCGTCGCGAGCTGGTAGCGAGCGTAGATTTGGTTAACTGGGCGAACGTAGAGACTTCTGAGTGCTGTGAACGCCATCTGGAAATCGTGGGTGTCTTCAATGAGGGTGAAAATCTCCGTGCTCACCCTCGAGTGCAGGACCTGCAGTTTTTGTTCATCTGAGACCCGGCCGGTGGTCGTTCTGATGTAGGCCTCGAAGCAAGTCTGCCAGTGTTTGAAGGCTGCTGCCGCGTTCACTGCGTGGGGGCTGATCCTCAGGCATTCTGGAATGATCCTGAGCTCCATAGTCCTTTTTAGGCACGCTTAATAAATTGTAGCGCACAAAGACTCCATGAGACGAATAGAGTGAAGTCGATGAGGCTTTATTAAGCGTGTCTGTTCCCCCGCGGCTCGATAGTAAACTGGCCTGCGGGGGAAGACTCCGGCTTCTTATACTCCGCCTTCAGGGCGGAGCTTGAGGTCAACGGCCAACCAGGACCCGGGATTTGTCAGCCAATGACATTAGGGCTTCCAGTCCCACATGACCCCCAATACATACTACCACACCCTTACCCGCCTGACTGGCTGTGCATAGAACCATTTAATTCCAACAGTACAGAAGGACTGTTTGTCCCATTGAGTCTGCATCTGGGATGGGAGGGGGAAGAGTTACAGGGACACTTTGATCCTGGACTCAGTCACTCCCGTTAGATCAGGAAGAACAATAGTGGTAGTCGATTGGTCAAGGGACAGGAGAATATGGGGCGGCACGGTGGCACAGTGGTTAGCACTGCTGCCTCACAGCGTCAGGGACCCGAGTTCGATTCCGACCTCAGGTGACTGTGTGGAGTTTGCACGTTCTCCCCGTGTCTGCGTGGGTTTCCTCCGGGTGCTCCGGTTTCGTCCCACAGTCCAAAGATGTGCAGGTTAGGTGGATTGTCCGTGATAAATTGCCCCTTAGTGTCCAGAGATGTGCAGGTTAGGTGGATTGTCCATGATAAGTTGCCCCTTAGTGTCCAGAGATGTGCAGGTTAGGTGGATTGGCCGTTCTAAATAGCCCCATAGTGTCTCAAGATGTACAGGTTAGGAAGTGGGGTTACGGGGATAGGGTGGGGGCAGTGGGCTTAGGTAGGGTGTTATTTCAGTGGGTCGGTGCAGATTCTTGGGCCAAATGTCCTCCTTCTTCACTGTAGCAGGGACTCTATGAAAGAACGCCGATATTATAGCGATCTTGCAGTTCTGACACAGCTAGTTTCAAAGGAACTTGTTCTGCATCTCGCTCCTTGTTTAAAACAGTAATTGGAACATCAGGGCTGCAAGGATTGAGGAGCAGGAGTTGGTTTTTGGGGTCTGTCAAGTCCGAATAGCTATTTTGACCAACCCTGACCACTATAGCCGTTTAATCCTAATTCTCCCAACACTCTTATGTGCCAACTTCAATCAATGCTGTTCCCAATGTCCCATGTATTTTAATCCGTTGCAAATATTTATCGGTGTACCATGGATGCATCCCATTCACTTATTATTCTCTCTTCCATATTGATTATATTGATGTACAGAGAGATCTGGGAGTTCAGGTCCATTGTACCCTGAAGGTGGCAACGCTGGTCGATAGAGTGGTCAAGAAGGCCTACAGCATGCTTGCCTTTATCGGACGGGGTATTGAGTACAAGAGTCAGCAGGTCATGTTACAGTTGTAAGGGACTTTGGTTAGGCCACATTTGGAATAGTGCGTGCAGTTGTGGTCGCCACATTACCAGAAGGATGTGGATGCTTTAGAGAGGGTGCAGAGGAGGTTCACCAGGATATTGCCTGGTATGGAGGGTGCTAGCTGTGAAGAAACGTTGAGTAGATTAGGATTGTTTTTGTTGGAAAGACGGAGGCTGAGGGGGGACCTTGATTGAGGTCTACAAAATTATGAGAGGTATGGACAGGGTGGATAGCAACAAGCTTTTTCCAAGAGTGGGGGTGTCAATTACAAGGGGTCACGACTTCAAGGTGAGAGGGGGAAAGTTTAAGGGAGATGTGAGTGGAAAGTTTTTTACGCAGAAGGTGGTGGGTGCCTGGAACGCTTTGCCAGCGGAGGTGGTAGAGGCGGGCACGATAGCATCATTTAAGATGCATCTAGACAGATATATGAACGGGCGGGGAACAGAGGGAAGTAGATCCTTGGAAAATAGGCGACAGGTTTAGATAAAGGATCTGGATCGGCGCAGGCTGGGAGGGCCGAAGGGCCTGTTCCTGTGCTGTAATTTTCTTTGTTCTTTGTTCTTATTAGCTAAACTTATTCAATTCTCGTTGGGTTCTGGTGCTGAGGGGAAAGATCAAGAAAGTTCCAGATTCCTCATCTCTAGGCCTTTCCCGAATGAAACCGTTGTCGCTGCATTGGCTGCGGCGCCTAGATCCCTGATTAATTTCATTGTTTATGGTGTGTTCATGTCAATTACGTTCTCACGGTTAAAAGGAACCAGTGACGGGGATGAATTGCCTTTCAGCACACTTAAATAGGTGATAGATGGGACACTGGGCTGGGTCGGAGGAGAGTTGAGAGGCTGAACAAGTCAGTAAACTGCCTCAGGAAAAGAAAAGCTCGGCGCATCGGTTCCTGCTTCGCGAAGCCGGCCTTAGATCCTCTTAACATGGCGTAGGCGCTGCAATTGGTCTCAGCTGACCCACTTTAGAGAGGGGAGGGAACAGAGAGGTGCGATTGTATCTGTTCACCATTATCCAGCGACTCCATGGTTATTGGATGGGACTGGGTACAGGAGTCATAGAATCCTCACCGTGCAGAAGGAGGGCATCCGGCCCATTGGGCCTGCACCGACCCTCCGAAAGTGTACTTCACTCAAGCTCACTCCTCCGCCCCGATCCAATTAACCCCTTAATCTGACCTACACATCTTCTTTTGGACACGAGGAGTCAATTTAGCGCAGCCAATCCACCTCACCAGAACAGCTCTGGACTGTGGGCCGAAACCGGAGCACCCGGAGGAGACCCACGCAGACAAGGGGAGAACGTGCAGACTCCGCACAGTCACCCAAGACCGGAATTGAACCCGGGTCCCTGGCGCTGTGAGGCAGTAGCGCTAACCTCTGTGCCACTGTGCTGGCCAATCAACTCCGTCAGATGTCCAGCTTTATATATATATATATATATATATGTAAAAAGAGCGAAAGAGAGTGAGACGGGCGGCACGGTGGGTTAGCACTGCTGCCTCACGGCACCGAGGACTCAGGTTCGATCCTGGCCCCGGGTCACTGTCCATGGAGAGTTTGCACATTCTCCCCGTGTCCGCGTGGGTCTCACCCTCACAACCCAAAGATGTGCAGGGTAGGTGGATTGGCCATGTTCATTGCCCCTTAATTGCAAAAAAATAATTGGATATTCCAAAGTTTTTTTATATAGAGGTTAGATACAAGCCACTCAGCCCATTTAATCTATCAGCCCTTACCCGCCAATGGTCTTAATCACATTTATCTGCCTGGTCGCCATTTCCTTCACCTATTCGATCTTTTTTCTTTATAAATTGAGAGTACCCAATTCTTTTTTTCCAATTAAGGGGCAATTTAGTGCGGCCAATCCACCTACCCGGCACATCTTTAGGATATGGGGGTGAGACCAGCGTATACACGGGGAGAATGTCCACACGGATAGTGACCCGGGGCCGGATCGAACCCGGGTCCTTGGCGCCGTGAGGCAGTAGTGCTAATCACTTCACCTATTCGATCTAATCTGCTGCCTGTACACAGGGCGCACATTATTAGTCACTCGGTTTCCAAGGCAACTTGGTACAGAAGCTGGCATCACCCCTGGAGTCGGAGAGGGTCACCATCTTGGAGGACATCAGGGAGGGGGGGTGAAAAGAGGAAAAAGCAGGAGTAAAAGAGGAGGTATATCGAGAACCAGTTTTCGCTGCAGGTGACAGACCGTCTAACAGCGCGCACCAATTCGCCAAGTTCCCAGAAAAACGCAAATATATATTAGAATGATTTTCATTTATTTTGGAAAAAAATAAATTTGAACTTCTCTTCAACAGAAAAGACATATATAAAACATAATAAACATATATACAATTCTCTTATAAATATACACTATATACAAAATAAAATTAGAAAAAAGTATATTTCATTTTGTATGCATATCAAAAATTCTTAAATTATAAAATATTAAAATAACATTGGCTTGATTTTGAAACAGAACAGCAATAATCTTTCATGTTTTGTTAATAAAAGGAGTCCTTCATCGTCAGACAAATACACGATACATTCTCATGTTTGACTATATATAGAATAACGAGAATCGATTTGGAGGCGGAAATTCCACTGAAAAGATCAAACGATGTCCCGGACCACAGAGTCAGAGGCGAGATTCGTTGGAGTCGGAACGGGGGAGTGTAGACGACTGCCTTTCAACTCAACTTTCCAGTCCTTTCATCGTCTGTAATGTACACGGCGCACGGCTGGTTTTGTTGTTCAATATTGGGCTCTTCCAATGCTATAACGTCTGTCAATCAAGTGTAGAAGAAGCAGAGAGGGTGGTCCCGACGTGAAGCGTGACAGCCCTGCAAGACTTTGTGTGTGTGTGTGTGTGTGTGTGTGTGTGTGCAGGGGGGGTGGGAACGGGAGGGGTGCTACGTCACGATAAGATTCTGCTACTCACATTCAGTGCCTCTTACCTAAGGGGAGGGCACTCACTGCAGTGTGTGGGAACTCGCAAATCAGTTCGAAAGGTCCTGCCTTTTTTTCGATTCGGAACCCCTCCGATCCTTGGCATGCAGGCGTTGCAGGAACGCCTTCGCCAATGACAATAGTGCAAAGGTCTCCCAGCTTTCAAAGGTATTCTTCATGGTCAGAAAGAAGGTACACAAATAAGCGGGTGGGATTCTCCTTCCCGCCGCACCCGTTTTCCGGGGCGGCGCGCCCCCGCCGGCAACGGGAGCCCCCATCCCCGCCAGCCGGCCAATGGGGTTTCCCGTTGAGGGCACCCCCCATGCCGTCGGTAAATCGCGGGGCGTGAGTGCGCAGCCGGAGAAAAGGAGGTTCATGCTGACGGAGAATCCAGCCCAGACTTTTTATACACACACATACCAACACACAGGCAAGCATATATATATATATGCATATTATATATAATATATATACACACACACATATATATGCATAGACAATAAAGAGGTTATCCATTCCAACAGTGAGCAGCATGAATAAATATTAAATACAGGAATATAAAACCCCATAATGTCCAATAGATCTGTAAACATTCAGAGATAAGGAAGCTGCATCATATACATCTGAGGAGGGGGAAATTCATACCTGCGGGAACAAAAAAGGGAGGGGGGGGAGGAAAAGACAGAATGATTAGTCACGGTGCAATGGTAGCCTGGCCTTGTCCCCGCTCTCCCGCTAGCCTTACCACTAGCTCCGCGAGCGAGCGGCGCTTACCTCAGTTGCGAATATGCACGGCTCCACGCGATCGGGCAGAATGTACATCGGATGGTACAGTCCCTCCTTCTGAAATGATATCGGGGGTTTGGAGGGTGCCAGGCATTCAGTTTTCTTACTAAAAGGGAGAAAGGGGAGGGCGAGGGGTGGAAAAGGTGCAGGTGGCATTAGAGTCCCATTGGCTGCTTCAATCGAAAACCTTCAACATTGCATAACCACCGGAGATGGTTGCTTCTAAGTTAGTTAAGCGCGAAACTCACTTTACAAGATTCTTTTTGGAAGCCTGTTCCTCCAGCTCACCCGCCAGATTGTAATCCATCGGGTGAAGTTTGTGTTTACAGCTGAACTTGTCAACTAGGCAGTCGCTGCTCAGCTCGGCGTCCTTGTTGGAGATCTTGAACGGCCCCGTGGAGATGATGAAGGCCTCCTTCTCCCTCTGGTAATCCGACAGGTTGTTGATGGTCTCCAGGTCGTTCCGCACGGCGTTCCGGCCTGCCTGGCCCTTGCGGAGGTGCTTTAGGATCACCACGGCGGCAAACACCACCAGGGCAAGCGTGACGAGGCCCAAGGCGAAGGAGATGGCCAGGGCCACGGGGAAAGGGCTGTCCACGTCGGTCGGGTTGGTGGGCTTCACCCGAAACTCGCAGCTGGGCCCCATAAATCCAGCCGGGCACTCGCAGACGTGGCCAGTGTAGTGAGTGTAACAAATACCTTTATTCCTGCAGGGGTTGCTGTGGCAGGCGTCCATGCGAATCCTGCAGTCCTTCCCGCCGTAGCCGAGAGTGCAGCTGCAGTGGAAGGAGTTGACTCCGTCAATGCAGGTGCCGCCATTGGCGCACGGGTTCTTGGCGCAGTCGTCCAAGTTGACCTTACACCGCGGGCCGGCGAACCCGGTCCGGCAACGGCAGATCAAACTCCGGCCAATGTCCAAGCAGTACCCTTTTGAGAAGAAAGGGGAGTTAGAGCAAGTCAAAATGGGGAGCGTGGGGAGGGGGAAACGGACGGACGGACGGGCGGGGGGGTGAACAAGGATTGAGGCTTACCATTCGCGCAGGGGTTGTTGGTACAACGGTCAATCTTCTTCTCGCAGTTGGAACCGGTGAAGCCGACGGGGCAACGGCAGCTGTAGCCCCCGTAGGGTTTTTCAGTGCAGGAACCGCCATTAAAACACGGGGCGTCAGCGCACGTCATGGCGCTGATTTCGCAGTTCTTGCCATAGAATCCTTGCGGACAGGTGCACGTATAATTATTCTCTAGATCCTAAAAGATTGCCACAAACAGAGAAAGAGAGAAAAATTAAACTGTTCACCGCCAAATGCAAGGGAATTGGGCAAAGCAGGCGTGTGCTGGGGGGGGGGGGGGGGGGGGGGGAGACGCAGGAGGTCAGACGACCCACATTTGACACGACAACGTAAACCGGCCTTTGTCGGAAGAGATATCGACGGGGCCTGGCATGGATGGCAAACTGCCCGGAACACGGCACCCGGTGTCAGCCTCCAATGGCCGGCTAGGGAACACGTTTGCGGGAAGATGTGGAGCCATCCGGAGGCTGGGAGGACCAGGATACAATCACAGGTCTACAAAATTATGAGAGGTGGATCGTCAGAGGCTTTTCCCATGGGTGGAAGTGTCAATTACAAGGGGGCACAGGTTCAAGGTGAGAGGGGAAAAGTTTACGGGAGATGTGCAGTTTAATGTTGGGTTATGTACTCTGGGATGACACAGGCTGCAACGGGATGCAGCTTTAACCAAAAGATACTCCAGACCTTGAATTTAGTTCAATCTGATGTATTGAACCAGTAGCACAGTTAGCACAGTTCTCTATGAGTTCGACTCTCTGCTAACCTAAGTGTGGTTACTGTGCCTGACTGAACCAGACTAGCTCTTAGCCACGTGCTGGAGGTGTGATACTGTACATACACCCTGACTCACTCTGTAGATGTTCATCAGTGGAAAGAGGTGGAGTGTGAGTGCCTCGTGCCTTCTATAGTGAGAGCCTTCTATAGTGAGATCCCACCCCTGAGTGTCCTGCCTGCTCATTGGTCATGTCCTGTTCTCTGTGTTCATTAGCTGCCTGTTTGTGCCTGTCTGTAGATCATTATCTGCATGTCTGCATATCATGACATCTCCCCTTTTTTAAAATGTTTTGTTGGCACATGGGAACGTACTTACATGTGGTGGCATATATTAACATATTTACAAGCGGTGGCATATGTGAACGTATTTACATGTGAAGACAGCTGTCTAATGTGAGAAAACAGAACATAGCAAACAAAACAAATGTTCATACGTCCAGTCTCTGGGGCTTGCGTTTGATCCTTGTCGACCGCTGGAGAGATGGTGGTGGGGACGACGGTGTCTTGACAGGCCGGATGGAAGCCTGACTGGTGGCCTCGTGGTTCGAGGTATCAGGAGGTGGCAAAACAACGGACGGAAACGGAGAAGAAAGCGGTTGCGGGCAGGCTACTTTGCGCAGTACCCGTCTGTTTCGTCGCACAACAGAACCATCAGCCATACGTACAACATACGAGCGGGGCGCAGCCTGTCGAACAACAAAAGCTGGAGCAGACCAGCCACCATCCGGTTTCTTGACCCTGACAGTGTCTGCCGGGGATAACACGGGCAAATCGGTGGCATGAGCATCATAGCCCTGCTTTTGCCGGTTTCGGAGCTGCTGCACCTTCTGCAGCACCAGGAGGTGATCCAGGTTGGGCAAGTGTATGGCTGGAAGTGTCGTCCGCAGGTCCCTGTTCATCAGGAGTTGAGCCGGCGACATGCCAGTGGACAGTGGGGGCGCCCTGTACACGAGCAGCGTGAGGTAGATGTCAGAAGCAGAATCCGCGGCTTTGCAGATGAGCTGTTTCACAATGTGCCCCTTTCTCAACCTTCCCATTGGACTGCGGATAGTGTGGGCTGGAAGTGATATGTTTGAAGTGGTATGACTTGGCAAACATAGACCAGTCGTGGCCGTTGAAGCACGGGCCATTGTCACTCATGACAGTGAGTGGGATACCATGCCTGGAGAACGTCTCCTTACAAGCCTTGATGACGGTCCGAGATGTGAGGCCTGAGAGCTTCACGACTTCAGGGTAATTGGAGAAATAGTCAATAATCAACACGTAGTCACGACCATTCGCACAAAAGAGGTCGATGCCAACCTTGGACCACGGGGAGGCCTCGATTTCATGCTGCTGGAGTGTCTCCTTGCTCTGCGCTGGCTGGAAGCGTTGACAGGTCGCACAGTTGAGGACCATGTTCGAGACGTCCTGGCTGATCCCGGGCCAGTAGACAACCTGCCCGGCTCTGCGTCTGCACTTCTCGATGCCCAGGCGTCCCTCATGGATTTGGCGGAGCACCAAGCTCTGGAGACTGAGTGGAATAACAATCCGGTCCAGCTTGAGGAGGATACCATCAATCACCGCCAGGTCGTCCTTTACATTGTAAAATTGAGGGCACTGCCCTTTCTGCCAGCCATTGGCGAGGTGGTGCTGTGACACGTTGCAAGAGGGGGTCTTTGGCTGTCTCCTCGCGGATACGAACCACCTTCTCATCAGACGCCGGGAGGGTGCGAGCACACAGCTGCACCTGTGATTCAATCTGCCGGACGATTTCCAGCGGTTCACTAGGCAATGTGATGGAGCGGGACAATGCATCAGCGATGAGGAGCTCCTTGCCAGGCGTGTACACTAAGTCAAAGTCGTACCTTCGGAGTCTGAGGAGGATGCGCTGCAACCGAGGCGTCATGTCGTTCAGGTTCTTGCGGATAATGTGGACCAGGGGCCTGTGATCCGTCTCGACAGTGAATGTCGGCAGGCCGTAGACACAGTCGTGAAACTTGAGAATGCCAGTGAGAAGACCCAGGCGTTCCTTCTCTAGTTGCGCATACCTTGTTTCGGTGGGCGTCATGGCCCTCGATGCGTAGGCTACCGGTGCTCAGGATGAAGTGTCATCGCGTTGAAGCAGCACCGCACCGATGCCATCCTGGCTCGCATCTGTCGAGATCTTCGTCTCCCTGTCTGGGTCGAAAATGCCAAGACGGGTGCAGTGGTGAGCTTGGCTTTCAGCTCCAACCACTCTGCCTGATGGGCCGCCTTCCACTCGAAGGCAGTGGACTTTTTCACCAGGTTTCGTAGGGCCGTGGTGTGTGAGGCCAGGTTTGGGATGAACTTGCCCAGAAAATTGACCATGCCCAGGAAGCGCAACACCGCCTTCTTGTCTTCAGGGACCTTCATGGCTGCGATGGCCTTGACCTTGTCTGTGTCCGGGCGCACGCCCTGCTGAGAGATCTGGTCTCCTCGGAACTTGAGTGTCGACATGCCAAAGCAACATTTCGACCTGTTCAGCTTCAGACCATTGGCGTGGACACGGCGGAATACCTGCTGGAGACGGGAAACATGCTCTTCAGGGGTCGTGGACCATATGATGATGTCGCCCACGTACACACGAACCCCTTCAATGCCCTCCATCATCTGCTCCATGATGCGATGGAAGATCTCCGATGCCGAGACAATGCCAAACGGCTTGCGATTATAGCAGTATCTGCCAAACGGTGTGTTGAAGGTGCAGAGCCTTCTGCTGGACTCATCCAGCTGGATTTGCCAAAATCCATGTGACGCATCTAACTTGGTGAAAAAACGTGCGTGTGCTGTCTCACTGGTGAGTTTCTCGCACTTCGGGATGGGGTAGTGTTCACGCATTATATTCTTGTTGAGATCCTTGGGATCAATGCAGACGCGCAGGTCTCCCGGAGGCTTTCTAACACATACCATCGCGCTGACCCAGTCAGTCGGTTCGGTTACCTTGGAAATGATGCCCTGTTGCTGAAGATTCTTGAGCTGTGCCTTCAGGCGCTCCCTCAGCGGAGCCGGGACCCGGCGTGGTGCGTGGACCACTGGCTTGGCATCAGGTCGTAGCAGAATCTTGTATCGATATGGCAGCGTGCCCATCCCGTCGAACACATCCGGATACTGAGCGAGGATGTCGTCAATGCCGGCCTGAAGATCCACATTGGAGGATGTTGTTGTGTAAACCCGCTGCACGAGGTTCAGCTGCTTGCAGGCCTGCGCGCCAAGTAGGGACGCCCTGTCTGGCTTGACAATTTCAAACGTAACCGTGCATGGGGTGCTGCGGTTGGAGACGAGTAGATGGCAGGATCCCAGTGCCGTGATGGCATTTCCATTTAGTTCAGGAGCCTACAGGCTGCTGGAAGGACCTTGGGGGGCTTCTTGATGCGTTTGAAATCTGCCTGTGAGAGGAGGTTGGCAGAAGCACCTGTGTCCAGCTTAAACTGGACGGAGCAGTGGTTGACCTGCAACACCGCACGCCATTCGTCCGCAGAATCCACAGCGAGGATGGATTGAATTTGTGATTGAGTTGGATGTGGTATATTCACATTTGGTAATGATGCCCACACAGTAGGCGGAGTCCAGGCATTCGTCCTCTGGATCCGTTGTGCTGCCAGGATCAGAATCCTGTAATCGTTGTTGCGCACTCTGAACCCGCCGTCGCAGAATTGGGAGCGCTGGCCCCTGACTGGTGGTCCAGACCTGCACAAGGCTGCATAGTGTCCATGCTTCCCGCAGTTTAAACATCGCCTGCCTCTTGCAGGGCAGTGTCCCTTTAAGTGGGCGTTGCCGCAGTTCGAGCACGTCATGACGTTGGCGTCCTGACGCTCCGCGCGTCGTCGCACATGCGCAGTGCGGGTGTCGGCCGCTTCGTTATCCTGTCGCATCGCGCATGCGTGGGGCCCCGGGAAAAGCGTGCGAAATGGCCGCTTTCATCAATGCTGAGGCGCTGCATCCAGGAGATGGCCTGCACACTCTGTGCCTCGTGGGAGGCAAGTTTCTCATTGTCTGCCGGTTTGTACTGGGCATACCGATTTTTGGCGTGCTCATGCACTATGCATGTTTCAATCGCGACTGGCAGGGTCATGTGCTTGATTTTCAGTAGCTGCTCTCTCACAGGATCAGAGTGAACTCCAAACACGATTTGGTCTCGGATCATGGAGTCAGCAATATCACCAAATTTGCAGGACAGCGCTAGCAGGCGGAGGTTAGTTAAGAAGGAGTTGAAAGATTAATCTTTACCTTGTCGACGCTGTTTGAATATGTAGTGCTCGAAGATTTCATTGGTGTCCACTTCACAGTGACTGTCAAACTTATCCAGGATGGTCTGAAACTTTGTCTTGTCCTGACCTTCGGTGAAGTGAAAAGAGTTGAAGAGTTGGATGGCTTGATCACCCGCTGTTGAGAGGAGAAGCTCGATCTTCCTCGCATCAGACGCACCCGCGAGGTCCGACGCTTCGACGTACAGCAGAAACTTTTGCTTGAATGTCCGCCAGTTGGCACTGAGATTGCCGGAGGTCCTGAGCTGGTGAGGAGCCTGAATCTTCTCCATGGCGCCGGGATACATTCGCTGGTCGTCACGGAACGGACTGAGATAAACCACCTAGATTCAGCAGTCTCCTGGTAGCATGATGTGTTATTTAGGGAGGAGATTGCTGAGCCTTTGGCTTTGATCTTTAAGTCATCTTTGTCTACAGGAATAGTGCCAGAAGACTGGAGGATAGCAATTGTTGTCCCCTTGTTCAAGAAGGGGAGTAGAGACAACCCCGGTAACTATAGATCAGTGAGCCTTACTTCTGTTGTGGGCAAAGTCTTGGAAAGGTTTATAAGAGATAGGGTGTATAATCATCTGGAAAGGAATAATTTGATTAGAGATAGTCAACACGGTTTTGTGAAGGGTAGGTTGTGCCTCACAAACCTTATTGAGTTCTTTGAGAAGGTGACCAAACAGGTGGATGAGGTAAAGCAGTTGATGTGGTGTATATGGATTTCAGTAAAGCGTTTGATAAGGTTCCCCACGGTAGGCTACTGCAGAAAATATGGAGGCTTGGGATTCAGGGTGATTCAGCAGTTTGGATCAGAAATTGGCTAGCTGGAAGAAGACAAAGGGTGGTGGTTGATGGGAAATGTTCAGACTGGAGTCCAGTTACTAGTGGTGTACCATAAGGATCTGTTTTGGGGCCACTGCTGTTTGTCATTTTTATAAATGACCTGGAGGAGGGCATAGAAGGATGGGTGAGTAAATTTGGAGATGACACTAAAGTCGGTGGAGTTGTGGACAGTGCGGAAGGATGTTACAATTACAGAGGGACATAGATAAGCTGCAGCGCTGGGCTGAGAGGTGGCAAATGGAGTTTAATGCAGAAAAGTGTGAGGTGATTCATTTTGGAAGCAATAACAGGAAGACAGAGTACTGGGCTAATGGTAAGATTCTTGGCAGTGTGGATGAGCAGAGAGATCTCGGTGTCCATGTACGTAGATCCCTGAACGTTGCCACCCAGGTTGAGAGGGTTGTTAAGAAGGCGTATGGTGTGTTAGCTTTTATTGGTAAAGGGATTGAGTTTCGGAGCCATGAGGTCATGTTGCAGCTGTACAAAACTCTGGTGCGGCCGCATTTGGAGTATTGCGTGCAATTCTGGTCGCCGCATTATAGGAAGGATGTGGAAGCATTGGAAAGGGTGCAGAGGAGATTTACCAGAATGTTGCCTGGTATGGAGGGAAGGTCTTATGAGGAAAGGCTGAGGGACTTGAGGCTGTTTTCGTTTGAGAGACGAAGGTTAAGAGGTGACTTAATTGAGGCATACAAGATGATCAGAGCATTAGATAGGGTGGACAGTGAGAGCCTTTTTCCTCGGATGGTGATGTCTAGCACGAGGGGACATAGCTTTAAATTGAGGGGAGATAGATATAGGACAGATGTCAGAGGTAGCTTCTTTACTCAGAGAGTAGTAAGGGCGTGGAATGCCCTGCCTGCAACAGTAGTGGACTCGCCAACACTAAGGGCATTCAAATGGTCATTGGAAAGACATATAGACGATAAGGGAATAGTGTAGATGGGCTTTCGAGTGGTTTCACAGGTCGGCGCAACATCGAAGGCCGAAGGGCCTGTACTGCGCTGTAATGTTCTATGTTCTATAACACAGGCTGCAACGGGACGCAGCTTTAACCAAAAGATACTCCAGACCTTGAAGTTAGTTCAATCTGATTTATTGAACCAGTAGCACAGTTAGCACAGTTCTCTGTGAGTTTGACTCTCTGCTAACCGAAGTGTGGTTACTCTGTCTGACTGAACCAGACTAGCTCTTAGCCACGTGCTGGAGGTGTGATACTGTACATACACCCTGACTCACTCTCCAGATGTTCATCAGTGGAAAGAGGTGGAGTGTGGGCGCCTCGTGCCTTTTATAGTGAGATACCACCCCTGAGTGTCCTGCCTGCTCATTGGTCATGTCCAGCTCTCTGTGTTCATTAGCTGCCTGTCTGTGCCTGTCTGTATATCATTATCTGCATGTCTGCCTATCATGACAGGTACGTTTTTCACGCAGGGAGTGGTGGGTGCCTGGAATGCGCTGCCAGAGGATGTGGTGGAGGCAGGCACATTAGTAACATTTAAGAGGCATCTCGATGGGTCCATGATTAGGGGGGAAATGGAGGAATATGGACAGAGGAAGGGCAGAAGGTTTTTTTTTTTAGTTAGGGCACCAGGATCAGCACAGGCCTGGAGGGCCGAAGGACCTGTTCCTGTGCTGTATTTGTTTTGTTCTTTGTCTGTGATCAACTCGCCAATCACTGCCAGACCAGCATCAGAGCACGAAAGGAAGGGTAACGGTCTATACAACACGGAGAGAGAAATGGGTGGGTTCCTGGGGATGGAGAACAGTACAGGGAGTAATTATCACATCCATTACTCAAAGAGACAGAGTGAGAAATTGTTATGTCTCTGACAAGAGAAGGTGGATGCTCAGAAACACAAAGGGAAGATTCGAAGCTGGACCAGGCCACATGCTCAAACGACACATCCAGAATTTCACACAAAGGGGGAACAGGACATAATTATTCCCCAATGTCAAGTCGAGAACAGGAATCTGAAACATGCAGCAAGGCGCATGCGATACATTACCTGGAAAATGTCATTCCTGTTGTAACCCAAAACAGAACACAAATTCCAAACTCACAGTCTAAACAAACTGGGGTTATTAACCCATCCTGTACCCAGCCCGGGGTCATTAACCCCTCCTGTACCCCGCCCGGGGTCATTAACCCCTCCTGTACCCAACCCGGGGTCATTAACCCTTCCTGTACCCAACCCGGGGTCATTTACCCACCCTGTACCCAGCCCGGGGTCATTAACCCCTCCTGTACCCAACCCGGGGTCATTAACCCTTCCTGTACCCAGCCTGGGGTCATTAACCCTTCCTGTACCCAGCCTGGGGTCATTAACCCATCCTGTACCCAGCCCAGAGTCATTAACCCTTCCTGTACCCAACCCAGAGTCATTAACCCATCCTGTACCCAGCCCAGAGTCATTAACCCATCCTATACCCAGCCCGGGGTCATTAACCCTTCCTGTACCCAACCCAGAGTCATTAACCCATCCTGTACCCAGCCCAGAGTCATTAACCTTTCCTGTACCCAGCCCGGGGTCATTAACCCCTCCTGTACCCCGCCCGGGGTCATTAACCCCTCCTGTACCCAACCCGGGGTCATTAACCCTTCCTGTACCCAGCCTGGGGTCATTAACCCTTCCTGTACCCAGCCTGGGGTCATTAACCCATCCTGTACCCAGCCCAGAGTCATTAACCCTTCCTGTACCCAACCCAGAGTCATTAACCCATCCTGTACCCAGCCCAGAGTCATTAACCCATCCTGTACCCAGCCCAGAGTCATTAACCTTTCCTGTACCCAGCCCGGGGTCATTAACCCTTCCTGTACCCAACCCGGGGTCATTAACCCTTCCTGTACCCAGCCCGGGGTCATTAACCCTTCCTGTACCCAGCCTGGGGTCATTAACCCATCCTGTACCCAGCCCAGAGTCATTAACCCTTCCTGTACCCAACCCAGAGTCATTAACCCATCCTGTACCCAGCCCAGAGTCATTAACCTTTCCTGTACCCAGCCCGGGGTCATTAACCCTTCCTGTACCCAACCCGGGGTCATTAACCCTTCCTGTACCCAGCCTGGGGTCATTAACCCATCCTGTACCCAGCCCGGGGTCATTAACCCTTCCTGTACCCAACCCAGAGTCATTAACCCATCCTGTACCCAGCCCAGAGTCATTAACCTTTCCTGTACCCAGCCCGGGGTCATTAACCCTTCCTGTACCCAACCCGGGGTCATTAACCCTTCCTGTACCCAGCCCGGGGTCATTAACCCACCCTGTACCCAGCCCGGGGTCATTAACCCATTCTGTACCCAGCCCGGTGTCATTAACCCTTCCTGTACCCAGCCCGGGGTCATTTACCCACCCTGTACCCAGCCCGGGGTCATTAACCCCTCCTGTACCCAACCTGGGGTCATTAACCCTTCCTGTACCCAGCCTGGGGTCATTAACCCTTCCTGTACCCAGCCTGGGGTCATTAACCCATCCTGTACCCAGCCCAGAGTCATTAACCCTTCCTGTACCCAACCCAGAGTCATTAACCCATCCTGTACCCAGCCCAGAGTCATTAACCCATCCTATACCCAGCCCGGGGTCATTAACCCTTCCTGTACCCAACCCAGAGTCATTAACCCATCCTGTACCCAACCCGGGGTCATTAACCCATCCTGTACCCAACCCGGGGTCATTAACCCATCCTGTACCCAGCCCGGGGCCATTAACCCATTCTGTACACAGCCCGGGATCATTAACCCAATCGTGTACCAACCCGGGGTCATTAACCCATCCTGTGCCGAACCCCGAGTCGTTAACCCTTCCTGTACCCAGCCCGGAGTCATTAACCCTTCCTGTACCCAGCCTGGGGTCATTAACCCTTCCTGTACCCAATCCAGAGTCATCCACCCCATCCTGTACCCAGCCCAACGTCAATAACCCATCCTATACCCAGCCCGGGGTCATTAACCCAATCTGTACCCAACCCAGAGTCATTAACCCTTCCTGTACCCAACTCGGGGTCATTAACCCCATCGTGTACCAAACCCAGAGTCATTAACCCAATCTGTACCCAACCCAGAGTCATTAACCCATTCTGTACCCAACCCAGAGTCATTAACCCAATCTGTACCCAAACCAGAGTCATTAACCCTTCCTGTGCCCAGCCCAGGGTCATTAACCCATCCTGTACCCGGAGTCATTAGCCCTTCCTCTACCTCACCCAGGGTCATTACCCCATCCTGTACCCAATCCTGGCTATTAACCCACCCTGTAAAGACCTGGGGCATTAACCCATCCTGTACCCAACCCAGAGTCATTAACCCATTCTCTACCTAACCCGGGGTTATTACCCCATCCTGTACCCAACCCGGGAACACTACCCCATGCTGAACGCAACCTGGGATCATTAACCCATCCTGCGCCAACCCGGGATCTTTAACCCATCCTATACCCAGTCCAGAGCCATTAACCCATCCTGTACCCAAACCAGATCATTAACCAATCCTATGCCCAACCCAGTGTTATGAGCCCATCCATTACCCAACCAGGGATCAATTTCCCATGGTCTACCCAACCGGGCTTCATTAACCCATCCTGTGCCAACCCGGGATCTTTAACCCATCCTGTACCCAACCCAGAGTCATTAACCCATTCTGTACCCAACCCAGAGTCATTAACCCATCCTGTACCCAACCCAGAGTCATTAACCCATTCTGTACCCAACCCAGAGTCATTAGCCCATCCTGTACCCATCCCGGGATCTCTCTGTACTTGACCTGCGATGTGTTACTCATACTTTTCCTTGCAATGTTTCCTGTTGACAGCAGGAAAATGTTCGACTCCCAGCGGCAATGTTCGTCACCTTGGCGACCAGGAGATAAAAGTCAGCTGGTCTAAAGAGATGTTTGTTAATGAGGGAGCTGTGCTCAGAGAGCGGCAACAGAGTCCTCCAGAGAGCGCGGTCTGAAGCACAGGTCCCTGTGGTTTTGAACATTAGTTTTCCTTGGCCATACACATTTACACAGAGGAGAACGGGCAGGCGTGCGTTTTATAATTCGTCAGGTTTTCAAAATGAATTGGAAATTAAGCAATACGGTCGGATTGCTTAACTGGTGAATGTCTAACTGCTTTACTGGGTCATGCAGAACAGGGGGCACAATCCCAAAGCCCTGCTGGATTCACTGATGTTTTCCAGGTCAGATAATTGAATTTTCCTGCTATTGCGATTCTATTTTACAGCGCGCACCCCCCCCCCCCCCCCTGCCAACACCGTGAGATGGGTTCAATGGATAATCCCATCGACAAGGAGCGGGAAGATGGGAGTCACACCGCTGGCGAATGGCGCACGGCTGGCCGACGCGTGGAGAATCACGCTCAGGGTCTACCCCTGGTGCAGGCTAGCGTCCTGTTCTGGGGATTGAATAAACCTCGCTGTGGAAACGTGCGCAAGTCGGCCATGAACACCGCTAGGTGCAGGGCAGAAACGAACAAAGCCGACTCTTATTCTATTCAGCGCAGGGAAATGTCTCCGCGCTTGAGCAACGCGTGAGGAGGTTTGGCTGTACGGCGCGACATGGGGGACCCGCCGGCCCAGAATTAAAGGCTGGTGGCAATGGATGAACATCAAAACTAACCCACAGTCCGTAAAAGCTCGTCAGACTCATTGGGGAAGGAAATCCGCCACCCTTACCAGGCCTGGCCAACGGCTGGATTCTACGCACCCCCCCCCCCTCCGCCCCCCGCCCCCCGCCCCCCCCATCCAGCCACACGGGAGGCGGAGCAACGTTCCCTGCCAGCGGAGGTCTCTGTTCCCACCACTGGCCAATGGGAATTCCCATTGAAGCCACCCCACGACTCCGGGAAACCCAGAGCAACCCGGCGCCAGGGACCGGCCGGAAGATTCTGGCCTACACGTTGCTCTTGTCCTCCGAGATGGCCCAGCCAAGTTGTATCAAAGCCGCTGCGCCCAAAATATAAGAAGAGCGAAACCGTGAGGACCCAACCAATGAGCAAAGCGTCAGGTTTAGTTGTGGCAAAGGCAGATCTTGCCCAACCAACCATAAAGTGGCGGCCGCTTAGAAGGCTTTTTTCTTCTTGATGTCTCTCGGCAGGAGAACCTCAACTAGTCCTCCACCCCCCACTCACCCTCCCCCTTCCCACCACCCCTTTTACACGAGAACTCTGCACATTTTCCTACTCAGATAGTGGTCCAATTTTCTATTTGATAAGCATGATGTGGAGTTGCCGGCGTTGGACTGGGGTGAGCACAGTAAGAAGTCTTACAACACCAGGTTAAAGTCCAACCGGTTTGTTTCGAATCACTAGCTTTCGGAGCGCTGCTCCTTCCTCGGGTGAATCCGAATCCGCCTGAGGAAGGAGCAGCGCTCCGAAAGCTAGTGATTTGAAACAAACCCGTTGGACTTTAACCTGGTGTTGTAAGACTTCTAACTATTTGAAAGCCATGATTGAACCTGCCTCCACAACATTCTCAGGCCCTAACTCCTCGCTGTTTAATTAAGATGTCCTTGTGTCATTGCTGCGTTCCTCAGCCATTCACCGTCAATCTGTGCCCGCTCCTCCCCGATCCTTCTCTCAATGGGGAACACCTTCTCCCGCTCAACTCTACCCTTCGCGGTTTTGACCATCCCCCATCAAATCTCCCCACCAGCCTTCCCTTCCCTGGAACAGCTCCATCGTTGCCAATCTTCACCATAACCCCCATGCTTTGGCAACTCATAGCCGCTATTTAGAAATCCCAAGATTCTCTATGGCCTGTCCATCGCTTTCTCAATCTGTCCTTCGATGGTGTATATACACAAACCCGCCCAGGTCCCACCAATCCTGCGCCCACTTTCGATTATATTGCGTGAGATTTTCTGCTACCCCCAGCCCCCCCGCCTCCCCCGGGGCACGTTTTGCCCCGACGGAGGTAGCCTGCCATAGGTTGGAAGTGGGATATTCCAGTCCCACTGTTGTCAACAGGTAACCCACGTAACCCGCAGCAGGGAGTCACTGTCGGCGGGTCCTGCAGAGCCCACCTGTCGGAGTAGCTGGTAAACCCGCCCATTGTCTCTCCACATTAGAATCTGAGAATCGCGACAGTGCAGAAGGAGGCCATTCGGCCCATCGGGTCCATACCCACCCTCTGAAAGAGCACCCACCCAGGCCTATAATATCTATAATAAGATGATATCATACACATCCAGGTACTTGTGTCAGAATTGAGGGGGGTATCCCACAGACGAGTCAGGTCAACAGCCAGACACTGTCTGGAAGGTCTGGACTCTGTGAGTGTGACTATGTCCCAGACATCACCTTCACCAAGAGCGGGAGAGGAGCCGGAGATTTAAAAGCGGGAGAGGAGCCACCTCCTCTAATCTAAGGGGTTGAGTGAATATCAGGTAAGCTCTTTCTTTCCTTCTTTCTTTTTCGTGTTTTATCCGCAAGTGATCTAGAGGGGATGGCCGGGAAGGCAGTGCAATGTTCCTCCTGCAGAATTTTTGAGGTGAGGGACACCGTCAGTGTCCCTGCTGATTTCACGTGTGGGAAGTGCACCCATCTCCAGCTCCTCAGAAACCGCGTTAGGGAACTGGAGCTGGAGCTGGATGAACTTCGGATCATTCGGGAGGCAGAGGTGGTCATAGATAGCAGCTTCAGGGATGTAGTTACTCTGAAGAATAAAGATAGATGGGTGACGGTGAGAGGAGCTGGGAGGAAGCAGTCAGTACAGGAATCCCCTGTGGCCTTTCCCCTTAGTAACACGTATACCACTTTGGATACTGTTGGAGGGGGGGACTTACCAGGGGTAAGCCATGGGGTGCAGGTCTCTGGCACAGAGTCTGTCCCTGTTGCTCAGAAGGGAAGGGGGGAGAGGAGTAGAGCATTAGTCATTGGGGACTCCATAGTTAGGGGGATAGATAGGAGATTCTGTGGGAACGAGAGAGACTCACGGTTGGTGTGTTGCCTCCCAGGTGCCAGGGTCCGTGATGTCTTGGATCGTGTTTTCGGGATCCTTAAGGGGAGGGGGAGCAGCCCCAAGTCGTGGTCCACATAGGCACCAACGACATAGGTAGGAAAGGGGATGGGGATGTAAGGCCGGTATTCAGGGAGCTCGGGTGGAATCTTAGAGCTAGAACAGAGTTATTATCTCTGGGTTGTTACCCGTGCCACGTGATAGCGAGACGAGGAATAGGGAGAGAGAGGAGTTGAACACGTGACTACAGGTTTGGTGCAGGAGGGAAGGATTCAGATACCTGGATAATTGGGGCTCATTCTGGGGTAGGTGGGTCCTCTACAAACGGGATGGTCTACACCTGGACCAGAGGGGTACTAATATCCTGGGGGGGGAAATTTGCTAATGCTCTTCGGGAGGGTTTAAACTAATTCAGCAGGGGGATGGGAACCTGAATTGTAGCTCCAGTATACAGGAGGTTGACAGAAGTGAGGTCATGAGTAAGGTTTCAAGGTCACAGTGTACCAGCAGGCAGGAAGGTGGTTTGAAGTGTGTCTACTTCAATGACAGGAGCATAAGGTGGGTGAACTTGCGGCATGGGTTGGTACCTGGGACTTCGATGTTGTGGCCATTTCGGAGACATGGATAGAGCAGGGACAGGAATGGTTGTTGCAGGTTCCGGGGTTTAGATATTTCAGTAAGCTCAGGGAAGGTGTTAAAAGAGGGGGAGGTGTGGCATTATTAGTCAAGGACAGTATTACGGTGGCAGAAAAGACGTTTGATGAGGACTCGTCTACTGAGGTAGTATGGGCTGAGGTTAGAAACAGGAAAGGAGAGGTCACCCTGTTGGGAGTTTTCTACAGGCCTCCAAAAAGTTCCAGAGATGTAGATGAAAGGATTGCAAAGATGATTCTGGATAGGAGCGAAAGCAACAGGGTAGTTGTTATGGGGGACTTTAACTTTCCAAATATTGACTGGAAACACGATAGTTCGAGTACTTTAGATGGGTCCGTTTTTGTCCAATGTGTGCAGGAGGGCTTCCTGACACAGTATGTAGATAGGCCAACGAGAGGCGAGGCCACGTTGGATTTGGTACTGGGTAATGAACCAGGACAGGTGTTAGATTTGGAGGTAGGTGAGCACTTTGGTGATAGTGACCACAATTCGGTTACGTTTACTTTAGCGATGGAAAGGGATAGGTATATACTGCAGGGCAAGAGCTATAGCTGGGGGAAAGGCAATTATGATGTGATTAGGCAAGACTTAGGATGCATAGGATGGGGAAGGAAACTGCAGGGGATGGGCACAATTGAAATGTGGAGCTTGTTCAAGGAACAGTTACTGCGTGTCCTTGATAAGTGTGTAACCTGTCAGGCAGGGAGGAAGTGGTCGACCAAGGGAACCATGGTTTACTAAAGTAGTTGAATCACTTGTCAAGAGGAAGAAGGAGGTTTATGTAAAGATGAGACGTGAAGGTTCAGTTAGGCTGCTTGAGGGTTACAAGTTAGCCAGGAAGGACATAAAGAGAGAGCCAAGAAGAGCCAGGAGGGGACATGAGAAATCCTTGGCAGGTAGGATCAAGGAAAACCCTAAAGCTTTCTATAGGTATGCCAGGAATAAAAGAATGACTAGGGTAAAAGTAGGGCCAGTCAAGGACAGCAGTGGGAAGTTGTGCTTGGAGTCCGAGGAGATAGGAGAGGCGCTAAATGAATATTTTTCATCAGTATTCACACAGGAAAAAGACAATGTTGTTGAGGAGAATACTGAGATTCAGGCTACTAGACTAGAAGGGCTTGAGGTTCATAAGGAGGTGTTAGCAATTCTGGAAAGTGTGAAAATAGATAAGTCCCCTGGGCCGGATGGGATTTATCCTAGGATTCTTTGGGAAGCTAGGGAGGAGATTGCAGAGCCTTTGGCTTTGATCTTTATGTCGTCATTGTCTACAGGAATAGTGCCAGAAGACTGGAGGATAGCAAATGTTGTCCCCTTGTTCAAGAAGGGGAGTAGAGACAACCCCGGTAACTATAGAACAGTGAGCCTTACTTCTGTTGTGGGCAATGTCTTGGAAAGGATTATAAGAGATAGGATTTATAATCATCTAGAAAGGAATAATTTGATTAGGGATAGTCAACATGGTTTTGTGAAGGGTAGGTCGTGCCTCACAAACCTTATTGAGTTCTTTGAGAAGGTGACCAAACAGGTGGACGAGGGGAAAGCAGTTGATGTGGTGGAAATGGATTTCAGTAAAGCTTTTGATAAGGTTCCCCACGGTAGGCTGTTGCAGAAAATACGGAGGCATGGGATTGAGGGTGATTTAGGGGTATGGATCAGAAATTGGCTAGCTGTAAGAAGACAGAGGGTGGTGGTTAATGGGAAATGTTCAGCTTGGAGTTCAGTTACTAGTGGTGTACCACAAGGATCTGTTTTGGGGCCGCTGCTGTTTGTCATTTTTATAAATGACCTGGAGGAGGGCGTAGAAGGATGGGTGAGTAAATTTGCAGATGACACTAAAGTCGGTGGAGTTGTGGACAGTGCGGAAGGATGTTACAAGTTACAGAGGGACATAGATAAGCTGCAGAGCTGGGCTGAGAAGTGGCAAATGGAGTTTAATGCAGAAAAGTGTGAGGTGATGGGCTGAGAAGTGGCAAATGGAGTTTAATGCAGAAAAGTGTGAGGTGATTCATTTTGGAAGGAGTAACAGGAAGACAGAGTACTGGGCTAATGGTAAGATTCTTGGTAGTGTGGATGAACAGAGAGATCTCGGTGTCCATGTACATAGATCCCTGAAAGTTGCCACCCATGTTGATAGGGTTGTTAAGAAGGCATACGGTGTGTTAGCTTTTATTGGTAGAGGGATTGAGTTTCGGAGCCCTGAGGTCATGTTGCAGCTGTACAAAACTCTGGTGCGGCCACAATTAGAGTATTGCGTGCAATTCTGGTCGCTGCATTATATGAAGGATGTGGAAGCATTGGAAAGGGTGCAGAGGAGATTTACCAGAATGTTGCCTGGTGTGGAGGGAAGATCTTATGAGGAAAGGCTGAGGGACTTGAGGCTGTTTTCGTTAGAGAGAAGGTTAAGAGGTGACTTAATTGAGGCATACAAGATGATCAGAGCATTAGGTTGGGTGGACAGTGAGAGCCTTTTTCCTCGGATGGTGATGTCTAGCACGAGGGGACATAGCTTTAAATTGAGGGGAGATAGATGTAAGACAGATGTCAGAGGTAGGTTCTTTACTCAGAGAGTAGTAAGGGCGTGGAATGCCCTGCCTGCAACAGTAGTGGACTCGCCAACACTAAGGGCATTCAAATCGTCATTGGATAGACATATGGACGATAAGGGAATAGTGTAGATGGGCTTTAGAGTGGTTTCACAGGTCGGCGCACCATCGAGGGCCGAAGGGCCTGTACTGCGCTGTAATGTTCTAAATTCTAAATTCACCATCCCTGGGTGTGTCCCGTACTACCAGAGGTGGAGACGTTGTGATCTCCACCCGGAGGAGGGGCCCCAGGGGTCCTCACCTCTGACACCAGGGTCGTGACATCAGGTCAAACATGGTTGGAGGGAGCGTCCTGCTGATTCTCTGCCCTCCCCCCGACTACGCTCCGGTGAGTACTCCTCCAAGGTGAACACCGCTCGGCAAGGACACAGTGAGAATTCTCGATGGAGAACCTCAATGTCCATCACCAAGAGTGGCTCGGTGACATAGCTACTGATGGAGCAGGCAGGTCGGGACGGTGGTGTAGTGAGAAGGCCAACAAGAGGGAACAAACTTGTGTGCCGCCCATCCTCACTGATCCACCAGCTGCAAGAACATCCATCCATGAAAGTAGAGGCAGGAGGCACCAGCAGCCAGTCCCAGAATCCATACAGTGCAGAAGGAGGCCATTCGGCCCATCCGGTCTGCACCGATCCTCCGCTAGAGCGCTCCACCGAGATCCACTCCACCACCCTATCCCCTTAACCTAACCTGCACATCTTTGGACACTCGGGGTAATTTAGCACAGACAATCCACCCAACCTGCATATGGACGGCACAGTAGCACAGTGGTTAGCGCCGTTGCTTCACCGCGCCAGGGATCCAACTTCAATTCTTGGCTTGGGTCACTGTCTGTGCGGAGTCTGCACCTTCTCCCCGTGTCTGCGTGGGTTTCCTCCGGGTGCTCCGGTTTCCCCCCCACAAGTCCCGAAAGACGTGCAGGTTGGGTGGATTGGCCGTGATAAATTGTCCCTTCGTATCAAAATACGTGCAGGTTAGGTGGGGTTATGGGGATGGGGCGAGGAGGTGGGGGCTCATTCAGTGAGGCGGTGCAGACTTGATGGGCCAAATGGGCTCCTTCTGCACTGTAGGGATTAGAAACATCGGAAATAGGAGCAGGAGGAGGCCATTCGGCCCTTCGAATCTGCTCCACTATTCGTTATGATCATGGCTGATCATCCAACTCAATAGCCTAATCCTGCCTTCACCCCCCCATACCCTTTACCCACCTTCGCCCTCAGTGCTCTATCGAACTGCTTCTTGTAAACATACAATGTTTTGAGATTAACTGTGGTGGTGAATTTCCCAGGCTGACCACTCCCTGGGTGGAGAAATTTCTCCTCATCTCTGTCCTAAATGGTCCACCCCGTATCCTCAGACTGTGACCCCTGGGGCGCGATTCTCCGACCCCCCACCGGGTCGGAGAATCGGCGGGGGACGGCAGGAATCGCGACGCGCCGGTCGGCCGAAATCGCGCCGGTCAGCGGGCCCACCCCCGGTGATTCTCCGGTCCGCGATGGGCCGAAGTCCCGCCGCTGTCAACCCACGCCAGCCGGCGTGGATTGAACCACCTTTCGAACGGCGGGACAAGGCGGCGCGGGCGGGTCCTGGGGGGGGCCCCCACGGTGACCTGGCCCGCGATCGGGGCCCATCGATCGGCGGGCAGCCTGTGCCGTGGGGGCACTCTCTTCCTTCCGCCTTCGCCATGGTCTTCACTATGGCGGAGGCGGAAGAGACCCCCTCCACTGCGCATGCGCGGGGTTGCCGTGAGCGGCCGCTAACGCTCCCGCGCATACGTCGCCCGGCAAAGTCAGTTTTGCGCCAGCTGGTGGGGCGGAAATCAGTCCGGCGCGGGCCTAGCCCCTCAAGGTGAGGGCTCGGCCCCTCAAGATGCGGAGGACTCCGCACCTTTGGGGCGGCGCGATGCCCGACTGATTCGCGCCATTTTTGGAGCCGGTCGGCGGACATCGCGCCGATACCGGAGAATCCCGCCCCTGGTTCTGGACACCCCCCACCATCGGGAACATCCTTCCTGCATCTACCCTGTCCAGTCCTGTTAGAATTTTATACGTTTCTTTGAGGTTCCCCCCTCATTCTCCTGAAGTCCAGCTAATACATTCGTAACGTAGAAACATATGGGGCGGATTCCTCCGTCCTGTCGCACCCGTGTTCTGGTGTGCCCCCCCCGCCCCCCCCCCGCCGGCAGTGGTATCCTCCATCCTGGCAGCCGGCCAATGGGGTTTCCCATGGGGGGGGGGGGGGGGGCATGATTGCCAACGGAGGCAATACAGGGGTGATCAGAGAACGGGAGAGCTGGGAGGGGGTCGTGGCACTGGATGGGGTCACGGTACATCGAGGGGAGAGGAGGCAAACATTGTGGGCGGGAATCTCCGTTCCTGAGACTAGGTGTTGACGCTGGGGCAGGATCCGCGGACTTCCACGACAGCAAAACTGGTGCCGCACCTGGACCGATTCGGCGACCGGGGAGCGCTCAGTCCGGCGGCGCCGCAGTTGGGGAGCGCCGGTTGGCTCGCGCCGGCGCCACGTGGGACGCAATCGGTTCCAATGAGAAACGGTGCAGGATTCACCGGGACCGTGACTGACACTCGGGAGGCTGACAAGCGGCAGCCGCACACACACATTACACTCCCCCCCACACACACACTCATCCCAGACAACAAGATGGCCCTGGGTGCCCCGTTGATGGGTCGGCTGGGGGGGGTGCCCTGGGGGGGACACCGAGACGACTTGCGGCCCTACGTTCACAATGGGCAGTGAGCGCTGTGCGCAGCTGCGTGGCTGCCTTGCCGGCTGCGGCAATGGTGTTCCGTTCCCGTCCGCCCCGACCCCACAGCCCACCACCTGGCCACCCCCCCCCCCCCCCCCCACTATACCCTCTCCCCGCCACCCCCCCCCCTCCCTCCCTCAGCAGCCACGCCGCTGACGTCACCATTTTCGGAAAGCACAAGTGAACCTCGCAGTTGGGAATTCCCCCCCCGGTGGAGACGGAGAATTGCGGAAGCCCCGGAGGTGACAGGGGCAGACCTGCTAATGGGGCTGGATTCACCGCTCGGCGACGCCGAAATCGGGAGCGGCGCCAGTTTTGTATTCTCCGCCCCCCTGAAAAGCGGCGTTCTCGTGGAGTGCACCGCGCCGATTATCCACGGACTCAGGCCATTGCCTGATGCCCGCCCCGCGATGCCCCACCCCCAATCGGCTGAGTTCCCAACGGCGTGGGTTACATGTCCTCACACCGTCCGGGAACGCCGCGTGGCGGCTGCGCGCTCAGTCCGGCGCCGCCACAGTTGGGGAGTGCCGATTGGCGGACCGGGGCGGCTTCATTCGGGACTGGGGGCACTGCGGGACGGTAGTCAGGGGTGCGCAAGCGGCCGAAAGGGGGCACTATCTTTGCGGTCCGGGTCCGCGGGCTCAGACCGCCACTGCAGGCCGCCAGCCTGCTCAGCCACGGAACCGGAAATGCTCAGGGCGTAAAACACCACCGTCTTAGCGCCGGCGTGGGGACTGAGTCTTCCAAACGGAGACTCCAGCCCATGATGTGCCAACGGCATTTACTGTACGTGCGGAGTGGAACGCACTGACGTCGCTGTCGAGGCGGTGGAGAATTGCAATTTGGCAAGAAACCGGCGGCCGCCACGATTTCGGCGTCAAAAGCAATTCTCCGCCCAATCGTATTTCCCGATTCTGGGGCGAAATTCTCCGGTATCGGCGCGATGTCCGCCGACCGGCGCCCAAAACGGCGCAAATCAGTCGGGCATCGCGCCGCCCCAAAGGTGCGGAATGCTCCGCATCTTTGGGGGCCGAGCCCCAACCTTAAGGGGCTAGGACCGCGCCGGACTAATTTCCGCCCCGCCAGCTGGCGGAAACGGCCTTTGGTGCCCCGTCAGCTGGCGCGGAAATGACATCTCCGGGCGGCGCATGCGCGGGAGCGTCAGCGGCCGCTCATGGCATTCCCGCGCATGCGCAGTGGAGGGAGTCTCTTCAGCCTCCGCCATGGTGGAGACCGTGGCGAAGGCTGAAGGAAAAGAGTGCCCCCACGGCACAGGCCCGCCCACGGATCGGTGGGCCCCGATCGCGGGCCAGGCCACCGTGGGGGCACCCCCCGGGGCCAGATCGCCCCGCGCCCCCCCCCAGGACCCCGGAGCCCCCCCCGCGCCGCCTTGTCCCGCCGTTAAGAGAGGTGGTTTAATCCACGCTGGCGGGACAGGCATTTTAGCGGCGGGACTTCGGCCCATCCGGGCCCGCCAACCGGCGCGGCGCGATTCCCGTCCCTGCCGAATATCCAGTGCCGGAGAATTCGGCAACCAGCAGGGGCGGGATTCACGCCAGCCCCCGGCGATTCACCGACCGGCGGGGGGTCGGAGAATCTCGCCCCTGGAGTCAGCCGACGGGAGAATCGCCCCCTTGTATGTTTTTAAGAAGCAGTTAGAAAGAGCACTTGGGGCGAAGGGGTTCAAAGGACAAAGGGGGGAAGGCGGGATCACGTTATTGAGTCGGATGATCAGCCATGATCATGGCGGGGCTGGCTCGAAGGGCCGAATGGCCTCCTCCTACTCCTATTTTCTACGTTTCTAAGACACTGGCTGACTCTGGACGACTCTGGGGGTAAAACATCTACAATCCCATCTCCCAGTTATCCAGCAACAAAACAACCTGCCCTGGGGGGGGGGGACACCCCTCAGCCCTCACACAAAGAGTGAAGCGCAGCACGGCCTGTGGGAAAGGCTGAGTTTCTCTCGTCGGGAAATCAGGAGCAAGTTGCGACTGAGATTGGTAGGTTTTTAATGTGCAAAGATATTGGGGCGTCGTGGAGGGCGGCAGGGTGGTTAGCACTGCTGCCTCACAGCGCCAGGGACCCGGGTTCAATTCCAGCCTCGGCTGACCGTCTGTGTGGAGTCTGCACATCCTCCCCGTGTCTGCGTGGGTTTCCTCCGGGTGCTCTGGTTTCCTCCCACAGTCCAAAGATGTGCAGGTTAGGTGGATTGGCCACGATAGAAATTGCCCCTTAGTGTCCAGGGTGTGCAGGTTAGGTGGGGTTATTGGGTTACGGATACAGGATGGGGGAGTGGGCCGTGGTTAGGGTGCTCTTTCGGAGGGTCGGTGCAGACTCGAGGGGCCGAATGACCTCCTTCTGCACTGTAGAGATTCTATTCTACGAGAGTGGAATCGAGCATCTGAGCAGTTAGATTCGAATCGAAAGACAAGTGTAACCTGGATAGACTGAGTGGTCCATTCCTACTGTGTTCAGTTTGTACGGCAGCCAGGCCCCCGGAGGGGAGGAGAGTGTTTTTAATATCAATTTAGAGTACCCAATTATTTTTATCCAATGAAGGGGCAATTTAGCGTGGCCAATCCACCTACCCTGCACATCGCTGGGTTGTGGGGGTGAGACCCACGCAGACACGGGGAGAATGTGCAAACTCCACACGGACAGTGACCCGGGGCTGGGATCGAACCTGGGACCTCGGCGCCGTGAGGCAGCAGTGCTAATGGTTCTTTAATATTCTTTAGGGAATGAAATCTGCCATTCTTGCCCTTCCTGGCCTTCATATGACTCCTCCACACCAGCTGAAATAGTCTAGAAAGATACCCAGTTGTACTTCAGAACCCACCACCTTGCCAAGGGCAAATAGGGCTGGTCATTAACCGCTGGCATAGCCACACCCCGTGAATGAATATCAAAGAGTTAGCTAAATAGTTATCACGTAACTCAGCGCCTCATGTGAACATCCCAAGTATTATTTTCACACGTATTTTAAAATGCTATACAAGACTCCCCAGTGAGTTCACCCAATGATTCTACTGGTACTGATGGCTCGTTCAAGCCTTCACCAATAATAACAACTTGCGATTATATATTGTCCTTAACATAGAGAATTTCCCAAGGTGCATCACCATAGCATAATCAGGGGCAGGATTCTCCGCAATCGGCGTGATGTCCGCCGACCGGCGCCAAAAACGGCGCGAATCAGTCCGGCATCGCACCGTCCCAAAGGTGCAGAATTCTCCGCATCTTGAGGGGCCGTGCCCTCACCTTGAGGGGCTAGGCCCGCGCCGGACTGATTTCCGCCCCGCCAGCTGGCGTAAAAGGCCTTTGGTGCCCCGCCAGCTGGCGCGGAAATTACTTTGCCGTGGGGCGCGTGCGCGGGAGCGTCAGCGGCCGCTCACAGCATCCCCGCGCACGCGCAGTGGAGGGAGTCTCTTCCGCCTCCTCCATGGTGGAGACCGTGGTGAAGGCGGAAGGAAAAGAGTGCCCCCACGGCACAGGCCCGCCCGCGGATCGGTAAGCCCCGATCGCGGGCCAGGCCACCGCGGGGGCACCCCCCAGGGCCAGATCACCCCGCGCCCCCCCCCCCCCCCAAGGACCCGGAGTCCGCCCGAGCCACCTTGTCCCGCCGGTAAGGTAGGTGGTTTAATCCACGCCGGCGGGACAGGCATTCCAGCAGCGGGACTTCGGCCCATCCGGGCCGGAGAATCGCGGGGGGGGCCCGCCAACCGGCGCAGCGCGATTCCCGCCCCCGCCGAATATCCGCTGCCGGAGAATTCGGCAACCGGCGGGGGCGGGATTCACGCCAGCCCCCGGCGATTCTCCGACCCGGCGGGGGGTCGGAGAATCCCGCCCCAGATGTGAATTGACGCCAAGAAGGAGCCAACAGGAGAGATTGTTTTTTCAATATAAATTTAGAGTACCCAATTCTTTTTTTTCCAATTAAGGGGCAATTTAACGTGGCCAATCCCCCTAGCCTGCACATAGATTAACATAGAATTTACAGTGCAGAAGGAGGCCATTCGGCCCATCGAGACTGCACCGGCTCTTGGAAAGAGCACCCTACCCAAGGTTGTGGGGGTGAGACCCACGCAGATGTGAGGCGAATGTGCAAACTCCACACGGACAGCTGGGATTGAACCTGGAATCTCGGCGCCATGAGGCAGCAGTGCTAACTACTGTGCCACCCTGATATCAGGAGAGATCATAGAATCATGGAGTCCCTACATTTAGCCCATCGAGTCTACACCCGCCCTTGAAAGAGCACCCTACCTAAGCCCACGCCTCCACCCTATCCTCGTAACCCCCCACCTAACCTTTGGACACTAGGGGCAATTTATCACGGCCAATCCACCTGACCGGCACATCTTTGGACTGTGGGAGGAAACCGGAGCACCCGGAGGAAACCCACGCACACACGGGGAGGACGTGCAAAATCTACAGTCACCCGAAGTCGGAATTGAACCCGGGTCCCTGGAGCCATGAGGTAGCAGTGCTAACCACTGTGATCAAAAGCTTAGAGGGTCGCAAAGAAACAAGAAGGAATGAGGCTTAGGGAAGAAATCCCAGAGCTTGTCAAAACCATCGCCACAATTACAGAAAGTGAGGGATATGCAAGAAGCCAGGGCCGGGGAAATGGGCAGGGCTCCTGGAGGATTGGAGGGCTGGAGGAGGCTTCAGAGATAGGGAAGGAAGAGGCCTTGACTGGATTTGAACACAGGGATGAGATTTATCAAATGGGTGCATTGTTGAACCCCCCCCACCCAGGAGCCAAGACAGGTCAGTGAACACAGAGGTGCTGGTTGTCACAAGTGAGGATACATAAGAACAGGAGTCGGCCATTCAGCCCCTCGATCTGTTCTGTCATTCAATGACATCAAAGCTGACCTGACTCCACATCCCAAACTATGAGGGATATAGATAGGGTCGAACGGAAGGAACTTTTCCCTTTGGTGGAGGGGTCGGTGACCAGGGGGCAGAGATTGAAGGTAAGGGGGCAGGAGGTTTAGAGGGGATGTGAGGAAAAACCTTTTTACCCAGAGGCTGGTGGGAGTTTGAGGTATAGGCGGGAATCCTCACAACATTTAACAGGCATCTAAAAGTAAGCGCCACCGCAGACAACGCTATGGCCAAGTGCTGGGAAATGGGATTAGAATAGGTGCTTGATGGCCAGCACAGACACGGTGGGTCGGGGGGCCTCTTTCTGTGCTGCAACTCTATGACCCTTTATTACCAAAAATCTATTCATCTCAGATCTTGGGGGAGGAGGTGGCGCAGGGGCATTGTGACCGGACCAGGAATCCAGAGACCCGGGGGTAATGCTCTGGGGTCCCGAGTTCGAATCCCAAATTAGTTCGAAGGGGCACTTTAGCGTGGCCAGTCCACCCACCCTGCACATCTTTGGGTTGTGGGGGCGAAACCCACGCAGACACGGGGAGAATGTGCAAACTCCACCGTCAGTGGCCCTGCTGAGTTCCCCTGCGGGAAATGCACCCATCTCCAGCTCCTCAAAGACCGTGTTAGGGAACTGGAGCTGGATGAACTGAGGATCATTCGGGAGGCAGAGTCGGTTATCGATAGAGGCGACAGGGATGTAGTTACTCCTAAGAATGAAGGTAGCTGGGTGATGTTTAAAAGGAGGGGGAAGAAGCAGTCAGTGCAGGGATCCCCTGCGGTTGTTCCCCTCAATAACAGGTAGACCGTTTTGGATACTGTTGGGAGGAGGACCTACCAGAAGCAAGCCACGGTGACCAGGTTTCTGGCACTGAGCCTGTCCCTGTGGCTCAGAAGGGAAGGGGGGAAGAGGAGAGCATTAGTTATTGGAGACTCTATAGTTAGAGGTACAGGTAGGCGGTTCTGTGGCAACGATAGAGGCTCACGGTTGGTGTGTGGCCTCCTGGGTGCCAAGGTCCGTGATGTCTCTGATCGTGTTTTCAGGATCCTTAAGTGGGAGGGGAAGCAACCACAAGTCGTGGTACACATCGGTACCAACGACATAGGTAGGAAAAGGGACGGGGATGTGAAACAGGAATTCAGGGAGCTAGGGTGGAAGCTGAGAGCCAGGACAAACCTTGTTGTCATCTCTGGTTTGTTGCCGGTGCCACGTGCTAGCGAGGTGAGGAACAGGGAGAGAGTGCAAATAAACACGTGGCTACAGGGATGGTGTAGGGGGGAGGGTTTCAGTTACTTGGATAATTGGAGCACACTCTGGGGAAGGTGGGACCTGTACAAACAGGACGGGTTACACCTGAACTAGAGGGGCACCAATATCCTGGGAGGGAAATTTGCTACAGCTCTTCTGGGGGGTTTAAACTAATTTGGCAGGGGGCTGGGAAACTGATTTGTAGTCCAGGAGATAGCGTTGCTGGAGTTCAGGAAGTTGAGGATAGTGCAGTACTGAGGAAGGTACCAAGGTCACAAGAGTGGACCTGCAGGCAGGAAGGTGGTTTGAAGTGTGTCTACTTCAATGCGAGGAGCATCAGGAATAAGGTTGGTGAGCTTGAAGCATGGATTGGTACCTGGGACTACGATGTTGTGGCCATATCGGAGACATGGATAGAGCAGGGACAGGAATGGTTGTTGCAGGTGCCGGGGTTTAGATATTTCAGTAAGCGCAGGGAAGGTGGTAAAGAGGGGAGGGGTGGCATTGTTAGTCAAGGACAGTATTACGGTGGCAGAAAGGACGTTTGATGAGGACTCGTCTACTGAGGTAGTATGGGCTGAGGTTAGAAACAGGAAAGGAGAGGTCACCCTGTTAGGGGTTTTCTATAGGCCTCCGAAAAGTTCCAGAGATGTAGAGGAAAGGATTGCAAAGATGATTCTGGATAGGAGCGAAAGCAACAGGGTAGTTGTTATGGGGGACTTTAACTTCCCAAATATTGACTGGAAACGCTATAGTTCGAGTACTTTAGATGGGTCCATTTTTGTCCAATGTGTGCAGGAGGATTTCCTGACACAGTATGTAGATAGGCCAACGAGAGGCGAGGCCATATTGGATTTGGTACTGGGTAATGAACCAGGACAGGTGTTAGATTTGGAGGTAGGTGAGCACTTTGGTGATAGTGACCACAATTCGATTATGTTTACTTTAGTGATGGAAAGGGGTAGGTATATACCGCAGGGCAAGAGTTATATCTGGGGGAAAGGCAATTATGATGCGATGACTTAGGGTGCATCAGATGGAGAGGAAAACTGCAGGGGATGGGCACAATGGAAATGTGGAGCTTGTTCAAGGAACAGCTACTGCGTGTCCTTGATAAGTATGTACCTGTCACGTAGGGAGGAAGTGGTCGACCAAGGGAACCATGGTTTACTAAAGCAGTCAAAACACTTGTCAAGAGGAAGAAGGAGGCTTATGTAAAGATGAGACATGAAGGTTCAGTTAGGGCACTCGAGAGTTACAAGTTAGCTAGGAAGGACCTAAAGAGAGAGCTAAGAAGAGCCAGGAGGGGACATGAGATGTCTTTGGCAGGTAGGATCAAGGATAACCCTAAAGCTTTCTATAGATATGTCAGGAATAAAAGAATGACTAGGGTAAGAGTAGGGCCAGTCAAGGACAGTAGTAGGAAGTTGTGCTTGGAGTCCGAGGAGATAGGAGAGGTGCAAAATGAATATTTTTCGTAAGTATTCACACAGGAAAAAGACAATGTTGTCGAGGAGAATACTGAGATTCAGGCTACTAGACTAGAAGGGCTTGAGGTTCATAAGGAGGAGGTATTAGCGATTCTGGAAAGTGTGAAAATAGATAAGTCCCCTGGGCCAGATGGGATTTATCCTAGGATTCTCTGGGAAGCTAGGGAGGAGATTGCAGAGCCTTTGGCTTTGATCTTTATGTCGTCATTGTCTACAGGAATAGTGCCAGAAGACTGGAGGATAGCAAATGTTTTCCCCCTTGTTCAAGAAGGGGAGTAGAGACAACCCCGGTAACTATAGACCAGTGAGCCTTACTTCTGTTGTGGGCAAAGTCTTGGAAAGGATTATAAGAGATAAGATTTATAATCATCTAGAAAGGAATAATTTGATTAGAGATAGTCAACACGGTTTTGTGAAGGGTAGGTCGTGCCTCACAAACCTAATTGAGTTCTTTGAGAAGGTGACCAAACAGGTGGATGAGGGTAAAGCAGTTGATGTGGTGTATATGGATTTCAGTAAAATGTTTGATAAGTTTCCCCGCGGTAGGCTACTGCAGAAAATACGGAGGCATGGAATTCAGGGTGAGTTAGCAGTTTGGAACATAAATTGGCTAGCTGGAAGAAGACAAAGGGTGGTGGTTGATGGGAAATATTCAGACTGGAGTCCAGTTACTAGTGGTGTACCACAAGGATCTGTTTTGGGGCCACTGCTGTTTGTCATTTTTATAAATGACCTGGAGGAGGGTGTAGAAGGATGGGTGAGTAAATTTGCAGATGACACTAAAGTCGGTGGAGTTGTGGACAGTGCGGATGGATGTTACAAGTTACAGAGGGACATAGATATGCTGCAGCACTGGGCTGAGAGGTGGCAAATGGAGTTTAATGCAGAAAAGTGTGAGGTAATTCAGTTTCTTGGCAGTGTGGATGAGCAGAGAGATCTCGGTGTCCATGTACATAGATCCCTGAAAGTTGCCACCCAGGTTGAGAGGGTTGTTAAGAAGGCGTACGGTGTGTTAGCTTTTATTGGTAGAGGGATTGAGTTTCGGAGCCATGAGGTCATGTTGCAGCTGTACAAAACTCTGGTGCGGCCGCATTTGGAGTATTGCGTGCAATTCTGGTCTCCGCATTATAGGAAGGATGTGGAAGCATTGGAAAGGGTGCAGAGGAGATTTACCAGAATGTTGCCTGGTATGGAGGGAAGATCTTATGAGGAAAGGCTGAGGGACTTGAGGCTGTTTTCGTTAGAGAGAAGAAGGTTAAGAGGTGACTTAATTGAGGCATACAAGATGATCAGAGGATTGGATAGGGTGGACAGTGAGAGCCTTCTTCCTCGGATGATGATGTCTAGCACGAGGGGACATAGCTTTAAATTGAGGGGAGATAGATATAAGACAGATGTCAGAGGTCGGTTCTTTACTCAGAGAGTAGTAAGGGCGTGGAATGCCCTGCCTGCAACAGTAGTGGACTCGCCAACACTGAGGGCATTCAAATGGTCATTGGATAGACATGGACGATAAGAGAATAGTGTAGATGGACTTTAGAGTGGTTTCACAGGTCGGCGCAACATCGAGGGCCGAAGGGACTGTACTGCACTGTAATGTTCTATGTTCTATGTTCTATGTTGAATGTCTTGTCAAGAGGAAGAAGGGGGCTTATGTAAGGATGAGAAAACAAGATTCAGTTAGGGCACTTGAGGGATACAAGATAGCTAGGCAGGAGCTCAAGAAAGGGCTTAGGAGAGCTCGGAGGGGGCATGAGAAGTCCTTGGCAGGTAGGATCAAGGAAAACCCCAAGGCTTTTTACACTTATGTGAGGAATAAAAGAATGACCAAGGTGAAGTTAGGGCCGGTCAAGGACAGTAGTGGGAACGTGTGCATGGAGTCTGAAGATATCGGAGAGGCCTAAATGAATACTTTTCTTCAGTGTTCACAAAGGAGAGGGGCCATGTTGTTGAGGAGGATAGTACGATATAGGCTGGTAGGCTGGAGGAGGGAGATATTCGGAAGGAAGATGTGTTAGAAAGTTTGAGAAGCCTGAGGATAGATAAGTCCCCTGGGCCTGATGGGATATATCCTAGGATTCTTTGGGAGGTGAGGGATGAGATTGCAGAGCCTTTGGCTTTGATATTTATGTCCTCACTGTCTACAGGAATAGTGCCAGAAGACTGGAGAGGGGCGAATGTTGTCCCCTTGTTCAAGAAAGGGAATAGGTATAACCCTGGGAATTATAGGCCGGTTAGTCTCACTTCGGTCATAGGTAAATTATTGGAAAGGGTCCTGAGGGATAGGATTTATGATCATTTGGAAAGATACAGCTTAATCCAGGATAGTCAGCACGGATTTGTGAGGGGTAAGTCTTGCCTCACAAGTTTGATTGTATTCTTTGAGGAGGTAACTAAGTACATAGATGACGGTAGAGCAGTTGATGTCGTCTACATGGATTTTAGTAAGGCGTTTGATAAGGTGCCCCATGGTCGGCCCATGCAGAAAGTAAGGAGGCATGGCATAGAGGGAAATTTGGCCAATTGGATCAGTAACTGGCTATCACATAGAAGACAGAGGGTGGTGGTAGATGGTAAATTTTCATCCTGGAGCCCAGTTACCAGCGGTGTACCACAGGGATCAGTGCTGGGTCCTCTGCTATTTGTGATTTTTATCAATGACTTGGATGATGGAATTGAAGGGTGGGTCAGTAAATTTGCTGATGACACCAGGATTGGTGGAGTAGTGGATGATGTGGAGGGCTGTTGTAGGCTGCAAAGAAATATTGATAGGATGCAGAGTTGGGCTGAAAAGTGGCAGATGGAGTTTAACCCTGATAAGTGTGAGGTGATTCGTTTTGGTCGGAAAAATTTGAATATGGATTGCAGGGTTAACGGCAGAGTTCTGAAGAATGGGGTGGAGCAGAGAGATCTCGGAGTTCATGTCCATAGATCTCTGAAAGTTGCCACCCAAGCGGATAGAGCCGTGAAGAAAGCCTATAGTGTGTTAGCGTTTATTAACAGGGGGATTGAGTTTAAGAGCCGCGGGGTTATGCTGCAACTGCACACGACCCAAGTGAGACCACATTTGGAGTATCGTGTGCAGTTCTGGTCACCTCATTATAGGAAGGATGTGGAAGCATTGGAAAGGGTGCAAAGGAGATTTACCAGGATGCTGCCTGGTTTGGAGGGTGGGTCTTATGAGGAAAGGTTGAGGGATCTGGGGCTTTTATCATTGGAGTGATGGAGGATGAGAGGTGACTTAATTGAGGTGTAAAAGATGATGAGAGGGATAGAGTGGACGTTCAGAGACTATTTCCTCGGGTGGATGTAGCTGTTACAAGGGGGCATAACGATAAGGATCATGGTGGAAGATATAGGAGGAATGTCAGAGGTAGGTTCTTAAGAGAGTGGATGGGGCGTGTAACGCACTCCCAGCTATGGTAGTGGAGTCGGACACTTTAGGAACTTTCAAGTGGTTATCGGATAAACATATGGAGAGCACTCGAGTGATTGGGAGTAGGTTGATTTGATCCTAGTTTCAGACTAGTTTGGCACAACATTGTGGGCCGAAGGGCCTGTACTGTGCTGTACAGTTCGATGTACGATGTTGTTCCACATGGACAGTGACCCAGAGCTAGGATTCGAACCCGGGTCCTCAGCGCCGCAGTCCCAGTGCTAACCACTGCGCCACATGCCGCGCCAGCTTTGGAATAGTTGATGGTGGGGGGCATCGAATCGGAATCTCGGATAGGGTGGGGCTCGAGTCAGACAACCGTAAAAAGGAGTTAATGCTCTTCGAACGGTGGACCTTAACCAGAGACAGTGACCAGAAAGGGGGTAGACTCAATGATGAAGACTCAATGGTGAAGATACAGAGTTTGTCACGGGGTCAATGGTCCTCCGCAGGTTTAACTGAGAAAATTCTACTGGAGGATGCGGCCTTGCTTTGTCGAACTAAGACCCGGAATAATAGAAATAACTTGCTTTCTGGTTCCGGCCTTGGGTCACTGTCTGTGCGGAGTCTGCACGTTCTCCCCGCGTCTGCGTGGGTTTCCTCCGGGTGCTCCGGTTTCCTCCCACAGTCCAAAGATGTGCGGGTTAGGTGGATTGGCCGTGATGAATTGCCCCTTAGTGTCCAAAGGTCAGATGGGGTTACGGGGATAGGGCGGAGAGGAGTGGGCCTCGGTAGGGGGCTCTTTCAGAGGGTCGGTGCAGACTCGATGGGCCGAATGGCCTCCCTCCGCACTGTAGGAATTCTGCAGTAATTATTTTTCGAGGACAATTGAATTTTACAACCTGCTGTCCAGGAATCTCAATTCACACAAAAGGCGCAACTCGCATGTTTTTAAGTGTAATCATATTGAACGTATTTGCAAATCCCTGCAACAATTCCGACAAAGGAAACGGCAAGTCAGTGGATCACATTGTCTTCTGAAGCTTCCTGTTCAACTTAAACGGTCTACGGTACAGATCAGGGAGGTCCGAGGTTTGAGCTCTGGGCTATCTGCTTCCAGGCAGCATGATAACAGCAAAGCTACATCTCATGTAACTGTTCCCTTCACCGCCTCCTGAAAGCGTCGGTGCGATCAAATTCTGGGGCCAAGTTAGCGATGCATGTGGGCACATGTACTTTCAAACAGAAAGGTGATCGAAGGACTGAGGCCATGAGCAGAGTTCCCTCACCCAGGGGGGTCAGGGCCATTATAATAATCTTAATTATTGTCACAAGTAGGCTTACATTAACACGGCAATGAAGTTACTGTGGAAATCCCCTAGTTGCCACACTCCGGCGCCTGTTCGGGTATGCAGAGGGAGAATTCACAATGTCCAATTCACCTAACAGCGCTTTTTCGGGACTTGTGGGAGGAAACCGGACACTTCACACCTCCCGTGCTTGGCAGGCCCCACAGGGGCTGAAGTGTAACGTCAGCCCTGGGAATGACATTTTAATTTAATTCGACAACTTTTCTTTTGCAAGTTTTATTTTTGTTTATTCAAAGGACCGTTGCTTTGTCAATCAGTTTATTTTTTTTCCTTTAAAAAGCGTATGACTAAGGGAGAGCTGGGACACTGGGGTTAAGTGCGAGCAGAGCTGTGAGACCGAGCAAGTCAATGAACTCTCTCAGCGAAGGTGTCCTGGTACTTCACCAGCTGGCTTGGACCCTGTCTCTTCCCAATCCTCACCAATCCAGACCAGGAATGGAAGCTGAGACTTCGAGCACAGCACGGTGGCACAGTGGTTAGCACTGCTGCCTCACAGCTGCCTCACGGGTCCAATTTCGGCCTTGGGTCACTGTCCGTGTGGAATTTGCACCTTCTCCCTGTGTCTGCGTGGGTTTCCTCCGGGTGCAGGATGTGCAGGTTAGGTGGATCGGCCATGATAAAATTGCCCCTTAGTGTCCAAAAGGTGAGGTGGGGATACAGGGATTGGGCGGGAGATTGGGCCTAGGCAGGGTGCTCTTTCAAAGGATCAGGGCAGGCTCGATAGGCAAAGTGGCCTCCTTCTACACTGCAGGGATTTTCTAATTCTGTGATTCTCTGATGCACCGACCTTAACTACCCAAACACAGCCCACAGGAGAGCGTTACGCACAGCAGGAGCCCAGACCTACAGTGAGCTCAGTTACAACTCACGAGAGGGACAATGGTGTCCAGCACAGGAGAGAAAGATGTCAGGCGCTAAACCATTGCAGGTAGAAGCGGAGCGCTCCGTACCAGGCACAGACTAGTCGCAGGAACAGAAGAGAAGAATGATTTGCATTTCTATAGCACCTTTCACAGTCTCAGAGTGCACAGCCAATGAAGCGCTTTTTTTTTGGGGGGGGGGGGGGGTGCGAATCCAGCCACTGTTGTCATGGAGCCAAGCTAATCTGCCCAGAGCAAGCTCCCACAAAGCAGCAACGAACATTTATTTTCCAGCGTGATCGCAGTATATTCGGGGGCGTTAACAGAATTAGTTGCGGGTGGGGTGGTGGGGGGGGGGGGGGGGGGGGCGGGTGGGGGGCACAATACGTTCAGCGAGGAAATGGTGGCGGGGGAGTGAGCATTGAACCGAGCGTGGGCAGCGAATCGCTTGGACGGGCACCTACCGTGCAACTCCCTCCGTTTTTGCAAGGGTTGCTCTCGCACTCGTTGACCTCGATCTCGCAGTTGGTTCCGCTGAAGCCCGGTTTGCAGGTGCAGGTGTAGCTGCCTTGCCCGGTGTTGGTGCAGGTGGCGCCGTTCCTGCACGGCTTGTGGTTGGTGCAGTAGTTGAGATCCTGGTTGCAGAAGAGGCCACCCCAGCCCTCCTGGCAGTTGCACTGCCAAGGCTGTTGGCACATCCCGTGGAGGCAGCCCGGGTATCGGATGCACTGATCGCAGAAACGGCCCTGCCAGCCAATGCGGCACCTGGGGGAGGAGAAGCGGAAGGCGGTGGTAAAGGAGGCAAATTGTTTAAACCATCGCCAATCACAGCAGTTTCTAATGGAAGAGGAACAAAACCAAAATATATTGTAAATACACAGCACCTGTAAAATAACAAATCAAAAGGCGGCGCAGTGGTTAGCACAGCTGCCCCATGGCGCCGAGAGCTCGGCTTCGATCCCGGCTACGGGTCACTGTCCGTGTGGAGTTTGCACATTCTCCCCGTGTCTGCGTGGGTTTCGCCCCCACAACCCAAAGATGTGCAGGGTAGGTGGATTGGCCACGCTAAATTGCCCCTTATAATTGGCAAAAATTGAATTGGGTACTCTAAATTTATTTTTTTAAACTTGTACATGTATAGGCAGTTACATCAAATATCCCAGAGTTAGGGTGGTTGAACGAATGTGTTCCTGTATTAGTGAGGTGGTAATCTACTTGTAATCCCAAGGCCCAGAGTACTGCCCTGGTAACATGCGTTCAAATCCCATGATTAATTAATAGTTAATTTCAAAACAAAATCTGGAACTGAAAGCTAGTCTCGGTAATGGCGACATTGAAACTATCCTGGGTTGTCGTAAAAACCCAGCTGGTTCACTGTACATGTGAGAGTACCTTTAAGAAAATGGTGTTTGAGAAATGTACCTTTAAGAAATGGGTGCTTATCAGTGGTGTCAGAGTGTGGGCTGTCTGTCAGCTTTTTACTTTCGTTTTAGGCTGTTTGCTGCAGGGGGTGTTTTAGTTTCGTTTTCAGAGCTGGATAGCTGCAGTCACAGCCAGAAGGTGCATGAATCTCTCTCTGTAATCTAAAGACGATCCTGGTGATTTAAAATTAATAACAGCAGTGACTTTAACCTGATGTGCTTCTGGTAAAAGGTGTTTTAAGTCTTATGGATGTCACAAGGAAAGCTTAATGGATTACTTAGTGTTGTATTCTTTGGGGGTTGTATTTGAATTGATGGTTGCTAAGATGTTCACTGTATATTTTAAAAAGGTTAACTTGAGTTCATAGAATAAACATTGTTTTGCTTTAAAAAATACTTTTCCATTTCTGCTGTCCCACACCTGTAGAGTGGGCCGTGTGCTCCCCATACCACAATCTAGTAAAAGTTGTGGGTCAGGTGAACTCCATGATACACTTTGGGGCTCTCTACACCCTGGCCCAGAACATCACCAATTTCCCCTTTAGGGAAGGAAATCTGCCGTCCTTCCCCGGTCTGGCCTACATGTGACTCCAGACCCACAGCAATGGGGTTGGCTCTTAACTGCCCCACTGAAATGGCCGAGCGTTACACTCAATTCAAGGGCAATTAGGGATGGGCAACAGATGCTGGGCCCGGCCCATCCCGCGAAAGAGGGAAGGGAAGAAAAGAGAGAATCCAGGGAACAGACTATTTTGAGAATCTGAGTTCGATTTTTAACTATTTGGCGGTTCCGAAGCCAGAAACTAGCTCGTTCAGAGGAACGGAGGGAGCTTGGGATGTTTCTCCACAGGTCCCGGAAGGCGGAAGGGCAGGTGAATAGCATTGTTAAGAAGGCGTACGGGAAACTTGCCTTTATCAGTCCTGGCATAGATTGTAAGAGCAGGGAGGTAGGGGCAGCACGGTGGGCGCAGTGGTTAGCACGGCTGCCTCACGGCGCCGAGGTCCCAGGTTCGATCCCAGCCCCGGGTCACTGTCCGTGTGGAGTTTGCACATTCTCCCCGTGCTTGCGTGGGTTTCGCCCCCACAACCCAAAGATGTGCAGGCTAGGTGGATTGGCCACGCTAAATTGCCCCTTAATTGGAAAAAATGAATTGGGTACACTAAATTTATTTATTTTTAAATAAGAGTAGGGAGGTTATGTCGGAGCTGCACAGGCCACAGCTGGAGTCCTGTGTTCAGTGCTGGTCACCGCACTATAGGATGTGATTGCACCGGAGGGAGTGTAGCGGAGGAGATTCACCAAGATGTTGCCCGGGATGGAGCATTTCAGCTCTGAAGAGAGGCTGGAGAACCTCGGGTTGTTTCCTCTGGAGCAGAGAGGGCAGAGAGGGGACCTGATCGAGGTGAACAAGATTGTGAGGGGCATGGGCAGGGTGGACAGGGAGCAGCTGCTCCCCTTAGTTGAAGGGTCAGTAACAAGGGGGGCAGAATTTTAAGGTTCAGCACGGTAGTACAAGTGGATAGCACTGTGGCTTCACAGCACCAGGGTCCCAGGTTCGATTCCCCGCTGGGTCACTGTCTGTGCAGAGTCTGCACATCCTCCCCGTGTGTGCGTGGGTTTCCTCCGGGTGCTCCGGTTTCCTCCCACAGTCCAAAGATGTGCAGGTTAGGTGTATTGGCCGTGATAAATTGCCCTTAGTGAGCAAAACGTTTAGGAGGGGTTATTGGGTTACGGGGATAGGGTGGAAGTGAGGGCTTAAGTGGGTCGGTGCAGACTCGATGGGCTGAATGGCCTCCTTCTGCACAGTATGTTCTATGTTCAGAGGGGATTTGAGAACATTGTGGAGGTGGTGGGAGTTTGGAATGGACTGTCGGGGAGGCTAGTTGTGACAGGGAATCTTACAATGTTTAAAAAGTACTTGGAAGAGCACCTCAAATGCTGTAACATTCAGGGCTATGGGCCAAGGGCTAGGAGGTGGGAGTAGTGTAGATTAGAGCAGGCATTGTCAAACCCGGGGCGGGCGGGTGTCGGGAGGGTCGCGGAGCCGTCTGTCGCGGCGCTCCCGATCGTGCAAATCCACACGCAATCGGGCTTGCATGCGCAGTGCGGCCACAGTTTTTAAATATGGTCGCAACAAGCAAGGTAAGAGAAAATGGTGGGTCGCAAAGGTCGGCCGGTGTGGGTCGCGATGGTCGGCCGGCGTGGGTCGCGAAGGTCGGCCAGCGTGGGTCGCGAAGGTCGGCCGGCGTGGGTCGCGAAGGTCGGCCGGCGTGGGTCGCGAAGGTCGGCCGGCGTGGGTCGCGAAGGTCGGCCGGCGTGGGTCGCAATGGTCGGCCGGCGCGGGTCGCGAAGGTCGGCTGGCGTGGGTCGCGAAGGTCGGCCGGCGTGGGTCGCGAAGGTCGGCCGGCGCGGGTCGCGAAGGTCGGCCGGCGTGGGTCGCGAAGGTCGGCCGGCGTGGGTCGCGAAGGTCGGCCGGCGCGGGTCGCGAAGGTCGGCCGGCGTGGGTCGCAATGGTCGGCCGGCGCGGGTCGCGAAGGTCAGCCGGCATGGGTCGCGAAGGTTGGCCGGCGTGGGTCGCGAAGGTCGGCCGGCGTGGGTCGCGAAGGTCTTCCGGCCTGGGTCGCGAAGGTCGGCCGGCCTGGGTCGCGAAGGTCGGCCGGCGTGGGTCGCGAAGGTCGGCCGGCCTGGGTCGCGAAGGTCGGCCGGCGTGGGTCGCGAAGGTCTTCCGGCCTGGGTCGCGAAGGTCGGCCGGCGTGGGTCGCGATGGTCGGCCAGCGTGGGTCGCGAAGGTCTTCCGGCCTGGGTCGCGAAGGTCGGCCGGCCTGGGTCGCGAAGGTCGGCTGGCGCGGGTCGCGAAGGTCGGCCGGCGTGGGTCGCGAAGGTCGGCCGGTTGGTAAAAATGGGTCCCCGGAAAAAAAGTTTGAAAAACACTGGATTAGAGTAAATGTTGTTGGTCGATTTGAGCTGATGGGCAGAAGGGCTTTTCTGTGATTCTATGACTCTGAGTGGATATCAGTAAAAATGACCAAAGAGTCGAACTCAATGACCAGGATTGTCACGCCACGGTGGCACGGCGGTTAGCACTGCTGCCTCACAGCGCCAGGGAACCTGGTTCGATTCCGGCCTAGGGCGACTGTCTGTGTGCGGAATCTGCACGTTCTCCCCGTGTCTGCGTGGGTTTCCTCCGGGTGCTCCGGTTTCCTCCCACAGTCCAAAGACGTGCAGGTTAGGTGGATTGGCCATGATAAATTGCCCTTTAGTGTCCAAAATTGCCCTTAGTGTTGGGTGGGGTTACTGGGTTATGGGGATAGGGTGGAGGTGTTGACTTGGGTAGGGTGCTCTTTCCAAGAGCCGGTGCAGACTCGATGGGCCGAATGGCCTCCTTCTGCACTGTAAATTCTATGATAATTCTATGAGTTACAGGTGCAGTGGAGTTACAAGGGATGAGGGGCGGGAGTGGAGTGGGCCCTGGGTACCTCTTTCCGGAGGGCCAGTGCATACTCAATGGGCCGAATGCCCCCCCCCCCCTTCTGCATCGTAGTGATTCCACCCTCCGGCAATGTAACACCCAACTGCTCTGTGGGTTCCCCCACAGCGGGGGGTGGAGAAACAAAAGTTGAACAATCAAATCTTAACTCACTTGCATTCTCCTGGTCGTTCACAGTATCCATAACTATCAGTGCAGTCCAACAAGCAGATGGCTGTTAAACAAATGGTTTGGGGTTTTTTGCAGTGGGTGAGGGGGAAGGAAAAAAAGATAACTTTTTTTAGGAGAGATGCACACACACACATATATCTGCATAATTTGTCAAGTTCTTTGGCATTTTGTTCAGGGCAGCTGGCTCCTCCCAGACAGAACTCCTGAACAATGTGGACACATTGAGGCTGTCTGACTGCCCTCATCTGCGATAATCAAACCCATTCTCTGTGGACACTAAGTAGCCGAGGATAAAGGAGGCTCAAAACAGGGGACGACATGGGAGTCAAAGCCCCCCCCCACCCCGTGCTAACAACCGAGACTGACGAATTAAATGTCTATGCCAACATGCTCTTGCACTCGTATGCACCCTCTCTCTCTCTCTTTCCCCCTCTACAATGAGCCTCTTTAAAATGTGGTGAGATTTATTCAAATTTAATTCCTCAGCTGCCGTGTGTCAGATGGTTTTGTGGTGTCCAGAAGAAGAGGGGGCTGGGTCTGTATTAACACACTTGAATATGTTAACCAGACCGACATATGCTTCCATTGATACGCATTCAATCAATCCCCTTCTATATATGTATATGTACACACACACCTCCTTCTGCCAAAACCTTCCCCCCCCCCGTATCAAACCCTTCAAACTCAATTCACATCCTGAATTTTAACCCTCAAATCCGCCCCTTCCCTTACATTATAAAAGGGAGGTGCAATTTTGGTGTGATATTTGCAGAATAAAACTATCCGTCAACGTGAATCAGTCCTCAAAATTAAATAGGTTAAAACTTAACCCTCAATTCATGCAATAATCCCGAAATTTAAATCGGATACATTTCTAACCCTCAACTCGAAATTCAAGAAATAGTCCTCAAAATTAAATTGGGTTCAAATTTAACCCCCGATTTGAAATTCAGGAAAAAATCCTCAAAATTAAATTGGGTTCAAATTTAACTCTCAATATGGAATTCAAGAAATAATCCCCCAAATTAATTTGGGGCCAAATTTAACCCTCAATATGAAATTCAATAAATAATATCCAAATTTAAATTGGGTTCAAATTTAACCCTTAATTTGAAATTCAAGAAATAATCCCCCAAATTAAATTGGGTTCAAATTTAACCCTCACTATGAAATTCAAAAAATAATAAACAAATTTAAATTGGGTTCAAATTTAACCCTTAATTTGAAATTCAAAAAATAACAACCAAATTTAAATTGGGTTCAAATTTAACCCTTAATTTGAAATTCAAGAAATAATCCCCCAAATTAAATTGGGTTCAAATTTAACCCTCACTATGAAATTCAAAAAATAATAAACAAATTTAAATTGGGTTCAAATTTAACCCTCAATTTGAAATTCAAGAATTTATCCTGAAAATTGCATTTGCAAAAAGAAAGAATGCACTTTTTAAATATATATTTGAAGGAAGTTGCATTTTAAAGCCCCAATCCCTTCTCGACTTGGGGACAATGACCGCCCCCCCCCCCCTCCCCCCCCATTAAGGAGTGGGCAATGTTATTGAGAGGATTCTCAAGCCTTACGTTCAGAGCAGTAGTTCCCCCTCCAGCCGGCCAAGCAGACCCTCCTCCCGCTCTCGTCGCAGGTGTAGTGTCCGAAAGTGTCGTCCCTGGGGCGGCAGTAGTCAGAGCAACCCTCACCGTAGTAATGCTCCGCGCACATCACGTGATAGGAATAGCGGAGCTCACTCTGTCCCCCAGTCTGGACATCCTGGGACCAGTCCTCCCCGATGGCCAGGCGCCGCCCAGTGGCCAGGCGGCTAATCAGATTCTCTGGGTCATCTGTACAGATACACATGCACAAAAAAAAAGCAACAAAACAGGAGTGAAAAAAACAATAAAGGAGGGGGGTGGGGAAGGTCGTTTGAGATATTGGCAGACCCGGGGATGGAGGAGGAGGTGAGGAGAGAGACAAACAAGAATTGGGAAATAAATGGAGCGGCACGGTGGTGCAGTGGTTAGCACTGTTGCCTCACGGCGCCGAGGACCCGGGTTCGATCCCGGCCCCCAGTGGTTAGCACTGTTGCTTCACGACGCCGAGGACCCGGGTTCGATCCCGGCCCCCAGTGGTTAGCACTGTTGCTTCACGACGCCGAGGACCCGGGTTCGATCCCGGCCCCCAGTGGTTAGCACTGTTGCTTCACGACGCCGAGGACCCGGGTTCGATCCCGGCCCCCAGTGGTTAGCACTGTTGCTTCACGGCGCCGAGGACCCGGGTTCGATCCCGGCCCCCAGTGGTTAGCACTGTTGCCTCACGGCGCCGAGGACCCGGGTTCGATCCCAGCACCCAGTGGTTAGCACTGTTGCTTCACGGCGCCGAGGACCCGGGTTCGATCCCGGCCCCCAGTGGTTAGCACTGCTGCTTCACGGCGCCGAGGACCCGGGTTCAATCCCAGCACCCAGTGGTTAGCACTGTTGCCTCACGGCGCCGAGGACCCGGGTTCGATCCCGGCCCCCAGTGGTTAGCACTGCTGCTTCACGGCGCCGAGGACCCGGGTTCGATCCCGGCCCCCAGTGGTTAGCACTGTTGCTTCACGACGCCGAGGACCCGGGTTCGATCCCGGCCCCCAGTGGTTAGCACTGTTGCTTCACGGCGCCGAGGACCCGGGTTCGATCCCGGCCCCCAGTGGTTAGCACTGTTGCCTCACGGCGCCGAGGACCCGGGTTCGATCCCGGCCCCCAGTGGTTAGCACTGTTGCCTCACGGTGCCGAGGACCCGGGTTCGATCCCGGCCCCCAGTGGTTAGCACTGTTGCTTCACGGCGCCGAGGACCCGGGTTCGATCCCGGCCCCCAGTGGTTAGCACTGCTGCCTCACGGCGCCGAGGACCAGGGTTCGATCCCGGCCCCCAGTGGTTAGCACTGCTGCTTCACGGCGCCGAGGACCCGGGTTCGATCCCGGCCCCCAGTGGTTAGCACTGTTGCTTCACGGCGCCGAGGACCCGTGTTCGATCCCGGCCCCCAGTGGTTAGCACTGTTGCCTCACGGCGCCGAGGACCCGGGTTCGATCCCGGCCCCCAGTGGTTAGCACTGCTGCCTCACGCCACCGAGGACCCGGGTTCGATCCCGGCCCCCAGTAGTTAGCCCTGTTGCCGCATGGTCCCAAGGACCCGGTTCGATCCTGGTCCCCCCCCCCAGTGGTTAGCAATGCTGCCTCATGTGCCGAGGACCCGGGTTCGATCACGCCCCCCCCCCCATCTCCAGTGGTTAGCACTGTTGCCTCACGGCGCCGAGAACCCAGATTTGATCACTGCCGCCCCCCTCAGTGGTTAGCACTGTTGCCTCATGGTGCGAGGACCCGGGTTCTATCCTGGCCCCGGGTCATTGTCCGTGTGGAGTTTGCACATTCTCCCCGTGTCTGCGTGGGTCTCATTCCCACAACCCAAAGATGTGCAGAGTAGGTGGATTGGCCATACTAAATTGTCCCTTAATTGGAAAAAAAGAATTGGGCACTCTAAAGTTATTTTAAACAAAGAGTTGGGAAATAAGGCTGGTTTGTAGCTCAAGGCGCCCTCTAGTAAAAATATTCTGAACTGAGATTACCAATACTGGCTTCGTCCGATTCTGCATTCCACACCTCCAGAATGAGAGAGAATGTTCCCTGTAAAAATATAGAGAGAAAAAATGTCCAAATTGGCAATTGAACACAGACAGCTCAAACACTATGACAATGAACCCCAGCCCTCTTTCTGCGTGAGGCACACCCAGTTAACTTGCAAAGTTTTAACTGAAAGCAGATAAACGTGCAGTCAAGACTTTCATTTGAACCTAGACGCAAACTCCAAAACAGAACCCATTTCAGCCTCCTTCAAAGTGGCAGTGAGTGATCCCGACTGCAGTTAAAGGTGGTACTCACCGGCCAGGTGAAATGAAAGGGGATGCGGATGGGATCACTGTCCCGCACTAAGTCGCTCCCTGGCCTCAGGACCGGAGTGGTCCCCGCTCCGTAAGTGCAGGGGGGCTCCGAGGAGATGTTCACCTGGTAATGTTTGAGGCAGACCCGGAAGAATCGGCCACACCGCAGCCCCCTCTGACAGCCCATGGTCAGCTCTGGCTGCCGGTTTGTGAATGAGTGGACTTTCAATTCAAAGATACCGGTGGAGGAGGTCTGAAAGGCAACGAGGAGACAGGGGATAATGAAAAGAGAGGGCGAGGAGAAAAAAATTACAGAGACGAAAATATCACACACAGATCAGAATATTACACAAGATCAAAATTTTACACACACACAAACATATTACACAAACCAAAATATTACACACACAGACCAAAGTATTACACAGACCAAAATATTGCACACAGACTGAAATATTACACGCACACCAAAATATTACACACACAGACCAAAATATTACACACATAAATATTACACACACACAGACATATTTACACACAGAGACCAAAATATTACACACACAGATATTACACACACACACATTACACACACAGACCAAAATATTACACACAGAAATATTACACACACAGACGAAAATATGATACACTGAAATATTTCACACAGACCAAAATATTACACACAGGAATATTACACAAAGACCAAAATATTACACACAGAAATATTCCACAGACCAAAGTATTACATACACAGACCACAATAGCACACACAGACCAAAGAATGACACACAGTGACCAAAATATTACCACACGGACCAAAATATTACACAGACCAAAATATTACGCATGCAGACCAAAATACTACACACAAAAATACTACAGGCACACAGACCAAAGTATTACACAGACCAAAATTTAACATAGAGATATCACACACAGACTAAAATATTACACACAGAAATATTACACACAGACCAAAATATTACACACAGAAATATTGCACACAGACCAAAATATTACACACAAAAACATTACACACAGGCCAAAATATTTCACACAAATGAATACAGACCAAGATATTACACACAAATATATTAAAACACAGACCAAGATATTACACGCAAATATATTACAACACAGACCAAGATATTACACACAGACCAAAATATTACACACAGACATATTACACACACACAGAAATATTACACACACGCAAATATTCCAGACACAAAACATAAATACCACGCAGAGACACAAATGTTGCACACACACAAGACACAAAATATAAAACAGAAATGGGGACGCGGGCACTAAAAGAAACAGGAGGGATGAAGACAGAATTGCAGAGTTAGTTTGGAACTTACCTGGGGCAAAGGAAATGTGAAGACAATGTAAAGGAGGAGGACTGGAATCATTCTGAACCGACCAGCGATAGGAGGCAGGAGAAATATCCAGAGCTTGCTGAGATTAGTCTTTAAAATGACACACACAATGTGATTTTGTTGAGTAGTGCTTCGATCTGAGCAGCTGGCAATGAGACGTTGTCTTGCTCCTGCCCCTGGTGTCTGCAGTTTGGACTCTCTCCTGTTACAGTGCCCGGCAGAGCTCCTCTCTCGCTCTCTGTCTGTGTGTGTGCCTCTGCTGCTGTGATATGAATGAAACGTAGTCCAGCTCCTCCCCTATATATAGTTGGACTGGGTGTGAGATTCCGTCAATCATTGTGGCAGCAGTCTCACTGATCCGAATCAATAAAAGCTCAGAGGGAAACCGGGAAGGAGGGAGGGAGAGGAAGAGAGAGAGAGAGCTGTAAAGCCAGCAGGGGGAAGAGAGTAAAACATTTACATTTAAACCTGAAGTTGCAGCTTGCACCCGGTTCAGTAACGCCCAGGCTGGCGAGCAGCTCCCTTGATCTTGTCCAGCACACAAGTCAAACTGCTCCAAAGTTTGTCCTTCTCCACAAACCCCAACAACTTAAAGCCCAATTTTGCTGCCGGGTCCATGGAAATAAATCAAGATTTCCATTCTTTTATTTGTAACTCTGCAAAAAAGTTTCACAACAGCAGAGAAACCCGGGATTGAGTTTGGATTGGGAGTGTGTTTGATTTTTAATCAAAACGCGCCTCTTCCCAGAGCAATAAATGGTTATTGACAGCTTGAGATTTTGGAAGGGGTTAGGATAAGATGGTTTAAACCTTAAAACATTCAAATGAATCCTACACACACAAAACACATTTTATTATTAAAACTTTTTTTTTTTTACTTTCCTGGAATCTTTACAAAACTGTGGCATGTGCTGTGTGGTGGGGGGGGGGGGGGGGGGGGGGGTCTCTCTCTCTGAGGATTGGGCTGTTAAACACCAAAGAACGCTTAATTGTTCTGGACGTGTGCCTCTGATCCCTCCTGTGTGCTATGTTGTGTGTTCTTTGCAAAGGGGAGTTACTGTGGGACTGTAGGGGTATTTTGTCCACATTGGCCCCTAAGGGAGGTGGCATGTGATGAGGCGGAAGGTGGTGGGGGGTTGGTGTTAGGGGGATTGTCTATTCTCCTTGTCCCTGCATTCAGCTGTATGTTAATATATAAGCACCTACTCGACCACGGCTCCCTCTCTCTGACAAACCCTCTCTCCTTCAGAACAACCCCCTCCCCTCCTCCCCCAATCAATCAGTGAGACATTTTACAACCTGGCCCTCAGCAACATATGTGCTCAATAAAATATTCCCGCACCCCCCCCCCCCCCCCACACACACACTCACCCCCTCACACCTTCACCCCCCTCACACACTCACCCCTCACCCCCCATCCCTACCCACACACTCCTCCACACACACACCCCACACACACACACACCCCTCACACCTTCACCCCCCCCATACCCCCCTCACACACTCACCCCTCACCCCCCATCCCTACCCACACACTCCTCCACACACACACCCCACACACACACTCACCCCCTCACACCTCACCCCCCCATACCCCCCCTCACACACTCACCCCTCGCCCCCCATCCCTACCCACACACTCCTCCACACACACACCCCCCCACACACACACTCACCCCCACACCTCACCCCCCCATACCCCCCTCACACACTCACCCCTCGCCCCCATCCCTACCCACACACTCCTCCACCCCCACACACCCCCACACACACACTCACCCCTCACACCTTCAACCCCCCATACCCCCCCTCACACACTCACCCCTCACCCCCCCCCATCCCTACCCACACACTCCCACACACCCCCACACACCACACACACCCCTCACACCTTCACCCCCCCCATACCCCCGTCACACACTCACCCCTCACCCCCCATCCCTACCCACACACCCTCCACACACACACACACCCACACACACACACACCCCACACACACTCACCCCTCACACCTTCACCCCCCCCTACCTCCCTCACACACTCACCCCCTCACCCCCCCATCCCTACCCACACACTCCTCCACACACACACCCCACACACACTCACCCCTCACACCTTCACCCCCCCCATACCTCCCTCACACACTCACCCCTCACCCCCCATCCCTACCCACACACTCCTCCACACACACCCCCCACACACACACTCACCCCTCACACCTTCACCCCCCCATACCCCCCGTCACACACTCACCCCTCACCCCCCCATCCCCTACCCACACACTCCTCCACACACACACACACTCACACCCTCACACATTCACCCCCCCCATACCCCCCTCACACACTCACCCCTCGCCCCCCCCACCCCTACCCCACACACTCCTCCACACACACATCCCCACACACACTCACCCCTCACACCTTCACCCCCCCATACCCCCTCACACACTCACCCCTCACCCCCCCATCCCTACCCACACACACCTCCACCCCCCCCCACACACACACACTCACCCTCACACCCCACACCTCCAACCCTACCCCACACACTCCTCCACACACACACACACACTCACCCCTCACTCCCACACCTCCAACCCTACCCACACACTCCTCCACACACACACACCCACACACACTCACCCCTCACAGCCTTCACCCCCCCATACCCCCCTCACACACTCACACCTCACCCCCCCATCCCTACCCACACACTCCTCCACCCCCCCCACACACTCCTCCACACACACACCCACACATACACTCACCCCTCACCACCTTCAACCCCCATACCCCCATCACACGCTCACCTCTCACCCCCCATCCCCTACCCACACACTCCTCCACACACACACACCCACACACACTCACCCCTCACACCTTCAAACCCCCCATGCATCCGTCACACACATCACCTCACCCCCCATCCCTACCCACACACTCCCCCACACACACCCACACACACACTCACCCCTCACACCTTCACTCTCCCATATCCCCCTCACACACTCACCACTCACACACTCACCCCTCACACCCCATCCCTACCCACACACTCCTCCACACACACACACACACACACACACACACTCACCCCTCACACCTTCACTCTCTCATATCCCCCTCACACACTCACCCCTCACACACTCACCCCTCACACACCACATCTCCAACCCTACCCACACACTCCTCCACACACACACCCCACACACACTCACCCCTCACACCTTCACCCCCCCATACCTCCCTCACACACTCACCCCTCACCCCCCCATCCCTACCCACACACTCCTCCACACACACCCCCACACACACACTCACCCTCACACATTCACCCCCCCCATACCCCCCCTCACACACTCACCCCTCGCCCCCCCCACCCCTACCCACACTCCTCCACACACACATCCCCACACACACTCACCCCCTCACACCTTCACCCCCCCATACCCCCCTCACACACTCACCCCTCACCCCCCCATCCCTACCCACACACTCCTCCACACACACACACACCCACACACACTCACCCCTCACACCTTCACACCCCCATACCCCCCTCACACACTCACACATCACCCCCCATCCCTACCCACACACTCCTCCACCACACACACACCCACACACACACTCACCCCCTCACACCTTCACCCCCCCATGCATCCGTCACACACTCACCCCCTCACACCCCAACCCTACCCACACACTCCTCCACCCCCCCACACACTCCTCCACACACACACACACACTCACCCCTCACACCCCACACCTCCAACCCTTCCCACGCACTCCTCCACACACACACACCCCACACATACACTCACCCCCCACACCTTCACCCCCCCCATACCCCCATCACACGCTCACCCCTCACCCCCCATCCCTACCCACACACTCCTCCACACACACACACCCACACACACACTCACCCCTCACGCCTTCACCCCCCCATGCATCCGTCACACACTCACCCCTCACACCCCATCCCTACGCACACACTCCTCCACACACACCCACACACACTCACCCCTCACACCGTCACTCTCTCATATCCCCCTCACACACTCACCCCTCACACACTCACCCCTCACACCCCACATCTCCAACCCTACCCACACACTCCTCCACACACACACCCCACACACACACTCACCCCTCACACATTCACCCCCCCCCATACCCCCCTCACACACTCACCCCTCGCCCCCCACCCCTACCCACACACTCCTCCACACACACATCCCCACACACACTCACCCCTCACACCTTCACCCCCCATACCCCCCTCACACACTCACCCCTCACCCCCCATCCCTACCCACACACTCCTCCACCCCCCCCACACACACCTCCACACACACCCACACACACACTCACCCCTCACACCTTCACCCCCCCATGCATCCGTCACACACTCACCCCTCACACCCCATCCCTACGCGCACACTCCTCCACACACCCACACACACACTCACCCCTCACACCTTCACTCTCCCATATCCCCCTCACACACTCACCACTCACACACTCACCCCTCACACCCCACACCTCCAACCCTACCAACACACTCCTCCACACTCACCACCCCCACAAACACACACTCACCCCTCACACCTTCACCCCCTCATGCCCCCCTCACACACTCACACCCCACACCTCCATCCCTACCCACACACACCTCCGCATTCACCCCCCCCCACACACACATACACACACACTCAACCCCCTCACCCCCGCCCCTCCATCCAACCCCCCCTCACCCATACGATCCTCCACACCCACCCACCTCCCACACATCCAACTCCCCACACCCTCGACCTATTCCTACCTCCCCACACCTCCACCCAACCCCCCCATCCCCATCCCCACACCCCTCCACACTCACGCCCTCCCCACACCTACACTCCCCCACACCTTCAACACCCCCACCTACACCCCCCTCCACACCCATCCACCCCCCCCTCGCACACACCCCCACACATCCAACCCCCCCCCCCCCATCCTCACCCCCCACACTCACACCTACGCCACGTGACTGAGGTGCGTGCTATGGCTCCCTCACCTGATGGTGGGATAGAGGAAGGGTGGTGGGGGAGGAGGGGTGGTGAGGGGGAGGAGGAGTGGTGGGGGGGAGGAGGGGTGGGGGGGGGAAGGAAGAGGGGTGGTGGGGAGTGGAAGGAGAAAATTCTGTTGGACAATCCGAATTGATTGATCCCCCCCCCCCCCCCGCTATCTCTCAATGACACTGGTTGTGCTGTTTATTCTGCCCCTGGCAGTTTGTATGCCCCCCCCCACAGAACCTGCACTGGAATACAAGGCCGGGTTTATCAGGCCCCCGTGGTTACAAGCTGGGATTCGTGTCATTATACCGGCCATCTGCTTGGAGCCCACTCCTCTCTCTCTCTTCCCCCCCCCCCCCCCCCCCGCCTCACTCACTCCCCCCCACCCAGACCCTGCTGCCCTCACAGCCCATCTTGCAAAGGTTTCTTTTTGCTAAACCCCCTGCACCATTCAGCCCACTAGGAAATGCTGCACCCACGCCCGTCCCTAAATACCCCACCTCGGAGCACTTCAAATATCTGAAGGCTTAAAAAGGAAAGGTCCCATTCCCATCAAAATGTGTTCAATTCGGAGTTTAAAAAAAGATCGGGGGAATTGTCCTCATCTATTGTCAACACTGCGGACAATCTCTGGGAGAGGGGCACACGTCAGACACTCACTCAAAGTTTTGTGGGGGTGGGAAATTCTTCACATCTATGCAGACTATCCCACAATAGTCTGCATCCATTACCCCAGTTAAAAGGATGTGGAGATGCCGGCGTTGGACTGGGACGGGCACAGTAAGAAGTCTCACAACACCAGGTTAAAGTCCAACCGGTTTGTTGCAAACACTAGCTTTCGGAGCGCTGCTCCTTCCTCGGGTGAAGCCAGTTAAAATGGGTAGCACCGCGCAAAAAGCATCAGAATTTATGGACCCGATAGTTTCCAAAGGGATTACTTTACACGTGGCGGAATCGCCAGGTTTTGTCACTGTTTGACTGGACGTTTGGAACTGTAGATGGGACGCGCTTCTCTCCTGGATTCTGCCGTGGCGTTTAGTTTGTTGAGGGAGGGGGACCGCCACATGATCCCTCAGATAGAGGTTCCCAGGCTGCGACTTGCAAACTGTTGCTGTCTGGGCCCCTTTGGCATTGTCATTGTGATGAGGGCGGGAGAATGAGACGCGTGCCTCATCTGCTGCTTCTCTTGTTCACATAGTTCCATAGACGGGGGCGGGGGGGGGGGTAGAGGGGGCAGATAGAGCAGCAGGGCACGCTTCAGTCTAAGGGAGGGAGTGGGGGGGGGGGGGGGGTGGGGGTGAGGATGCATCACAATAGGACCTGGACTCCACAGAGAGAGAGAGAGACGGAGAGGAGAGAAATGCCTTCTTATCTTCTTATCTCACCCCCCCCCACCCCGCCACCCTCCTCTCGCATCATAGCCCAGGAGACAGGCTCCCCGCGCGTGTCCAAGCGATGGAGCTCAACCCACTTCACATACATCAGGGCAGACTCCAGGCTTGAGGTTAACAGACCACCCCCCCCACCCACCCACCTTGTCTCAAATCAAAAACAAAAGCTGTGCCATCTATCAAACACACACGCAAGCGTGGATTCTGATTTATGGGGGGGGGAATGGGAGGGACCCTCTGTAAGAGCACCCTACCCAAGCCCCCCCCCCCCCCAACCCGAACTAATCTGCACATCTTTGGACACTAAGGGACAATTTAGCGTGGCCAATCCACCTCACCTGCACGTCTTTGGTGGACGGCACGGTAGCACAGTGGTTAGCACTGTTGCTTCACAGCTCCTGGGTCCTGGGTTCGATTCCCGGCTTGGGTCACTGTCTGTGCGGAGTCTGCACGTTCTCCCCGTGTCTGCGTGGGTTTCCTCCGGGTGCTCCGGTTTCCTCCCACAAGTCCCGAAAGAGGCGCTTGTTAGGTGAACTGGACATTCTGAATTCTCCCTCCGTGTACCCGAACAGGCGCCGGAATGTGGCAACTAGGGGCTTTTCACAGTAACTTCATTGCAGTAAGCCTACTTGTGACAATAATATAGATTATTTCTTATTTTTTTTAAATTTAGAATATCCAATTATATATTTTCCAATTAAGGGGCAATTTAGCGTGGTCACTAATAATAATAAATAATAATAATCCCTTATTGTCACAAGTAGGCTTCAATGAAGTTACTGTGAAAAGCCCCTAGTCGCCACATTCGGGCAGTACGGGAATCCACCTAACCACCGCCAATCCACCTAAGCTGCACATCTTTGGGTTGTGGGGGCGAAACCCACGCAGATACGGGGAGAATGTGCAAACTCCACGCGGACAGTGACCCAGGGCCGGGATCGAACCCGGGTCCTCAGCGCCACAGTCCCAGTGCTAACCACTGCGCCAGATGCCGCCCAATACAGATTAATATTAAGGGACAATTTAGCATGGCCAATCCATTTGCTCATTCCGAGAGCCAGTAACAATTCGGTGATCCTAATACAGAAAGTGAGAGAGAGAGAGAGCAAATGTTGAATTGACAGGACAGGTAGATATTGACAATGTGACCAATCTCAGGCAGAATACTCCAGAGTTTTATCCCGTCCCACAGCCTGGACATTCTCCTTCTTGACAGATCTATTTTCTGGCTGAAATCTACCCTGTTTTAATATCCGTGCTAATCCCCAGTTTGGAATGAGAATGCGTGTTGTTTTTTTCCATCTGATCCCTGTCGTATTTTTTACTTGTCATTATTACAGTCAATTAGTTTTTAAACACTTGTAACTTCTCGCCCATTTCTTTCTGGCGGTGTGGATGTTTTATTGTAAGGACTCTGCCTGCAAATAACCATTTGTGTTCCAGCGCTGTCAACCCGTCTGCGATGTGGCAGAATCTCCAGGATTTTAACATCCTGACAGCAAATGTTTGGGCCCTCGCCCTGCTCCGGGGGCTGGGCTGGGCTGGTGCACAAATGGTTCACACTCCTGTGTCACTGAGCTGGGGGGGGGGGGGGGGGGGGGTCACAGTGTTCCCAGGTGGAGACACACACACTACCCGCCAATTAGACTGTCACCACCTTGCCCAGAATATAGTCATACATCAGGAGAGATAGATAGATAGATAGATACATAAATAGATAGATAGATAGATATATAGATAGATCGATTAGATAGATAGAGAGAGAGAGAGAGACAGAGAGATAGAGAGAGAGATAGATAGATAGATAGATAGATAGATAGAGAGAGAGAGAGAGAGAGATACATAGATAGATAGCTAAATAGATAGATAGATAGATAGATAAATAGGTAGATAAATAGATAGGTAGGTAGATATAGGTAGGTAGGTAGATAGATAGATAGATGGATAGATAGATAGATAGATATAGATGGATAGACAGATAGGTAGATATAGGTAGCTAGATAGATATAGGTAGATAGGTAGATGGATATAGATAGATAGATATAAGAACATAAGAACTAGGAGCAGGAGTAGGCCATCTGGCCCCTCGAGCCTGCTCCACCATTCAATGAGATCATGGCTGATCTTTTGTGGACTCAGCTCCACTTTCCGGCCCGAACACCATAACCCTTAATCCCTTTATTCTTCAAAGAACTATCTATCTTTATCTTAAAAACATTTAATGAAGGAGCCTCTACTGCTTCACTGGGCAAGGAATTCCATAGATTCACAACCCTTTGGGTGAAGAAGTTCCTCCTAAACTCAGTCCTAAATCTACTTCCCCTTATTTTGAGGCTATGCCCCCAGTTCTGCTTTCACCCGCCAGTGGAAACAACCTGCCCGCATCTATCCTATCTATTCCCTTCATAATCTTATATGTTTCTATAAGATCCCCCCTCTAATCTAATAGATAGGTAGATAGATAGATATATATATATAGAGAGAGAGAGGGAGAGAGAGGGAGATTCTGAAAGAGGGTCGATGGAGGTATAGAGGCAAGAGTCAGGAATAGAAGGAAATAAGGACGGGAGGGGAGGGGAATGATCGGCGGGAAGGGAGAGATGGAGAATAAGGGAAAGGAGGGGAGAGGAGAGGAATGAGGGGGGCAAGAGGGAAGGATGGGGAATGAGGGGAGGGGAGAGGGGAGGGAAATGGGTGGATAGAAGTGGGGGGGGGAAGAGAATGAGGGGAGGGAGGGGCGGTAATGAGGGGTGGGGAAGGATGGGGAATGAGTGGAGGGGAGGGAGGAGGTCAGGGGAGGGGATTGAGGGGAGGGGAATAGGTGGAGGGGAGGGAGGGGAAGAAAATGAAGGGAGTGAGGGGGGTAATGAGGCACGGGCAGAGATGGGGAAGAGTGGAGGGTGGGAGGAGAGGTTGAATGGTGGAGGGGAGGGAGTGGAGAGGGGTGGGTGGAGGGGAGGGATTGCAGGGGGCTGGGTAGCGTTAGTCCGTACAGGTGCCACCCTGTCAATTCCTGGCAGTGATCCAGTGGGAACCTATAGCTTGGCACTGACACCATCAAACCAACCCAGCCGAGGCTGCAGTAACTGGAGCAGCCACCAGGATTGCCCACGAGTGGCGAATTACCCCCCCCCAGCAGATTAAACAACTTTGCAGAGCCAATCTCCCTCTCACAATGAACATTGGAACAGAGATCTCCTCAGGATTTGACACTCCGTGCTGAGTGTTATCAGAGATGATGGGTGGAAGGTGTTTGTGGATAGGTAGATGTGGGATAGAAACACATGGAGCTCTGTTTATCTATCTGTGATGTGGAGGTGCCGGCGTTGGACTGGGGTGAGCACAGTACGAAGTCTTACAACACCAGGTTAAAGTCCAACAGGTTTGTTTCGAATCACTAGCTTTCGGAGCGCTGCTCCTATCTGTGGGTAGGAGAGAGGTAAAGAGACAGAGGTTAGTCATTCCAAAAACTTTAGTGATGTGTGAAAGGTCCATCGAGATATACTGGAATGATATGAATTTATATATCTGCTATCGAGCCAATTAATGGGCGAGACACAAAGTTTTGGCATGTCATGAGATTATTAATTGATCAGAATGTGAGTCTAGACTGTCACATTCAGCAGTAGCTGTTTCTGCTCTATATTTTAAACCTGTTTAAGTCCCAGCTATGTGAATCTGATTGAAGTTAATTTATAGTGTGGTAATAAATATGTACAGTTACATTAATCATATTGAGCACAGCGGGACTTGGGGTGGCCTGGGGCGGGGGGCGGGGGGGGGGGGGGGGGTCCACAGCCATAATGTGCCCCATTCCCACAGAAGTATAGGAGTATATACATCCCTTTATATACCCCGTATATACCCCCAAAGCAGCAACCCAGCTAGCTTTGTCTCCTGGTCTCCATTCAGAGACAGTTCCTCGCCATTGGAGGCCCTGCGGGAATGGTTCATTCCCAGAACAGCCTGGACAAGTGTGAGTCCACAGGAGGGACAGGCAGCAAGGAGCCCCTCAGGTGCTTCACGCACAGCGGCCAAACCTGATCCCATATCCCTCTCTGGGGGAGTGATGGAGTCTTCCTGATTTGGGAATGATGTGACGCTTTCTACCCTCTGGGGAAGAGCAGACAGGGCTGTGAGGAACCGGGGCTCTTAAACACCAGCAGGTGCTGTAGAAACTGAGGCAAGTCTGGAGGCATTCCAACAGCTGTCCATCTTCCCATCTAATCTAAATATTAGTAACAAATTTACGGCCCAGTCCAGGGCGAGTTTTAAACTGACCAGGGTGCCTCTTGTCTACCGGTTTGAAGCACTGAATCCCAAACTGCACAGACTGGATACCTACACAGCCAATCACAGCCAGTGTGTGAGCGTGTTTCTGTGTGTATGTGTGTGTTTGTGTGCGTGTTTGTGTGTGTGTGAGCGTGTTCATGTGTGTTTGTGTGTGTGAGTATATGTGCACATGTGAATGTGTGTGTGAGCGTGTTTTTGTGTGTCTGAGTGTATGTGTGTGTTTATGTATGAGTTTCTGTGTGTGTGAGTGTATGGTATATGTGTACATGTGTGTGTGTGTTTGTGTGTGTGTGAGCGTGTTTGTGTGTGTGTGAGCGTGTTTGTGTGTGAGCGTGTGTGAGCGTGAGCATATATGTGTGTGTGTGTGTGTGAGCGTGTATATTTGTGGGTGAGCGTGTTTGTGTGAGTATATGCGTGTGTGTGAGCGTGTTTGTGTTTGAGTGTGTGTGTGTATGTTTGTGTGAGCATGTTTATGTGTGCGCATGTGTGTGTGTGAGTGTATGTGTGCGTGAGTGTATGTGTGCATGAGCGTGTTTGTGTGTGTATGTGAGTGTGTTTGTGTGTGTTTATGTGTGTGTGTGAGCATGTTTGTGTGTGAGTGTGTTCATGTGTGTTTGTGTGCGTGTTTGTGTGTGTGTGAGCGTGTTCATGTGTGTTTGTGTGTGTGAGTATATGTGTACATGTGAATGTGTGTGTGAGCGTGTTTTTGTGTGTCTGAGTGTATGTGTGTGTTTATGTATGAGTTTCTGTGTGTGTGAGTGTATGGTATATGTGTACATGCGTGTGTGTGTTTGTGTGTGTGTGAGCGTGTTTGTGTGTGTGTGTGTGTGTGTGTGTGAGCGTGTTTGTGTGTGAGCGTGTGTGAGCGTGAGTATATATGTGTGTGTGTGTGTGTGAGCGTGTATATTTGTGGGTGAGCGTGTTTGTGTGAGTATATGCGTGTGTGTGAGCGTGTTTGTGTTTGAGTGTGTGTGTGTATGTTTGTGTGAGCATGTTTATGTGTGCGCATGTGTGTGTGTGAGTGTATGTGTGCGTGAGTGTATGTGTGCATGAGCGTGTTTGTGTGTGTATGTGAGTGTGTTTGCGTGTGTTTATGTGTGTGTGTGAGCATGTTTGTGTGTGAGTGTGTTCATGTGTGTTTGTGTGCGTGTTTGTGTG